>NC_134314.1:105055406-105355406 GCF_964195595.1 Calonectris borealis | reverse complement strand
CCTTTCAAGGAAGTATCTCAAATAATTATCTTTTTGTTTAGAATAAGAGAAATGCATAGGATAAGTAGGAAAAAAAAAAAGGGAGGAACTCTTGCTCCTATTGAAGCTTCAAGTACCCTCTGACTATAAGATAAGCTTTGCTATGAATTCTTCTTCATAGCAAATTCATGGAGGGAAGAAACAATAAAATGTTGATCCGTTACAAGTGCATATGAGCCTCTCGCTACCAAGCTCTCTAGAGGAAATCTGTGATTATGCCGGGCCAGTTTGTTCAGTTTTTATCTCTTTTACATCCACTGGCCTTGTATTAAATTGTCATTGTCCTAAAGCACATGAGAGAGAAATGAATTGCATTTCTCAACATGTTCTGACAGTGAAATATTTAGCCTCTCTGTCTCCAATCATACTCATATGTATGTTTGATAGCGCAGGGATGACACCAGCAGTCGCTGCAGCTTGACATTCCACTTATTACATGTTCTTTTACATTTTGTGTATCCTCTTTTACTTTTAGGCTTGAGTTAGGTAATCATATGTGCATACAGTCATATCTGTAGAAGCATGTATATGTGTGGTTTTATGTTTTATATATTTGCATTTTATGTGGAAATCCTCTGTCTATCCACAGTAAGTTTTGAGTTCAAATACATATATGTGCGTGTCCAGGTATATAGTGTATTCCTTATGCAATTTGTGCAATGTACATCTATTATTGTGTGTATGCACACAGAGGGGTATACAGTAAGTATATGCAGAACTATATAACTTCTCTCTATGCAGTTGCTTGTCAAAAACCTGCTGCTTTTATGTGTTTATTTTTTTCTTATCCATGAGAAGAGAGCTGGCTAGCAATGTAGATAAAATATTTGCACCTGATTTTATATCAGATTCTCCATGTAATCTAGCATTTTCTGTATTGGTACTCACAGTTTTGCTTTCAAAAGATGCTGTATTTTTTTTAATAAAAATATCCTCTTCCAAGTAACTTACATGACTAATGTTTATTCATATTCCTGTAAGTTTTGGCTCTCAACGAGAGAACTGTTTTTTCAGCTACATGTGTCCTTGGACACACAGTTATGTTTACACCTAAAGAATATAATTATTTTTAGGGAAGGAAGCCTCCTACATATAGTCGTTAATATAAATCATGATGTCCTCAGACAAAAATATAAAATACACGTTCCATTTTAAGGTTCCTTAGTCCTCACCAAAAATCCTATAGTTTTTTTTGTCATGGTTTGCTTGTCCAGAAGTAACAATACTGTGAAACATTAAAGAAAAATACTAAACTGAATTATGTACTGCTATTTCAGGTAGTATTATTTAATTGTTATTTTTAAAGGATTCTGTTTTGCCTTTTCAGTAGCACTTTGGAGAGTAACTTCGATAGATACAGTAGAACATTGGCTTTTGACATGTATGTCTTCTGAAACAATTTATGTATTTGCTATGTTACAGAAGCTTTAAATCTCTTGGGTTTGTTTACATAATGCTTGTAATGTTTTTCAATTAATTTGTATTTCCTTCAAACAAAGAAGGGCTTTTCTCTTTGCTATTCCTGTATATAGCAGGTTTGCATTAAAGGGAATCTTGTCTAATTTCTAATTATCTTCCTCTTTTTAAGGAACATAGCTTTTTAATCAGAGTGTCATTTCCCATTTCTTTTAAAATTGAAATAAAATGTATTTTTTTGCTGCAGCTTCCTAGACTTGCTAGGGAAAACCTCTATTAACATCCTAATGAAAGTTAGAGCGATATAGGTACTTTTGCGGAGTGTAAGACAAGCGTATGTTGTTTTTCTTTACTGCTGAATGTCTAATTCTTACCGTGGGTCACCATTCTGAATTTGTATGATATCTAGATGGAATTTTCTGATTCAAATAAAAATAATGTACAAGGCAAAACAAAAAATACTACTAGAAATATAAATCTCATATTTTTCATGACACTAACACAGAACATTAAGCATGAAATTGGGGAAGGGTCTCCATATACTGCAGAAAGTTAGTATATCAGGGTATATGAAATAGAGGTTCCTTTTCCTCGGTCTAATCAAGCCATTTATAATATCCTTATACAGAATTGTGCACATTTATTTATATAATAACCTACTGAAATATGATGAGTTACCTCTATGCACGTGAGAATAGTCTAAATACATCCTTTTATCATATATTGAAAATTATATTCCCTTTCTCTGAGTAAAACCTCTTTGCAGATTGGAGCTGCAGTCTTAATGGGGGAGGGCAGATTCTCCTAAAGGGTTGTGTTCTGAAACCAAACTTTAATATAAAGTGATTTGAGGTTTTTTAGGTTATTACTCTGTAGGTTAGCATGGATGTCTCTTACTCCTCTGTATCTTTTCATGTTGCTCTAAGTGAAAAAAACTGCACATCTTTTCATCATTTTGATTGGAACTACATACCATATGTAATGTGTTTTGGCAGCACTTACCTAGCCAAAGAAAACAAATTAATATTAGCCATGCTGAGGGGTGTCAGAAGTATCACAGATGTGTCGATTTAGCTTTGCTCCGTCACACAGTCTTTCCTTAAACAACTGGTCAAGCTGTCGCAAAATGTAGTGTTGGCTACAGCGAGATTCTAATAGGTGTGATCAGAGATTGATGGCTTTGGCAAGTTAGAATGAGAAGATGATGTGGAGTTGCTGTTGCTTGTTTTGAATGGCCTCAGAAAAAACCCAAACAAACAAGGAAAAAGAAGAAAAAAGAAAAAAGGAGGAAAAAAAGAAAAAAAAAAGTAAAAATATAATTAAAAAATTGTAAGCCAGCCAGTCCCCCCCACTCCGCGCCTCCCCCCCCCCCCCCCAGCCAGCTATACATTAAACAATTTAAAGTCCTGCAGATGTAGAAATACTGGCAAGTATAATGAAAAAGTCTATCTAAAATGTAGTGCTAACTTGTTCCTGAGCATTTCTGGAATTCCTTCCCATATAAAGGTGCCAGGACGGGTGGGGAGAGGAGGAGGTGGCTTGTTTTATTCAGTCCATCCTTATCTGTGATATTGCTCTTCTTTTCCCCTTTCCCCCTACTTCTGGGTTTGTTTCTAGAGCTATTTTTGGAAGAGACACTTTGTTTAATCTCACACATGACTATTTTTAAGGAAATACAAGATGGGAAAATCTAATAAAGAGCAATAGTTAACAAAATGGTGAAATCATACTCCTTTATGTACTCTTAGCTGTGCTCTTTGTATAGCCAGTTACTGGCAGTTTGTATAATTCTCCATAGATTGAAAATGCAACAGAAAGGATCAAGCAATTTTCTATGTATTCTTTATTTACTTCTAAAATTTTTTTTTTGTCTTCAAATTGGCTGCAGGATTTGGTTCCTGTCTTTTCGGAGGATGAATGCCGGTGTCCTTTTATGTTTAAGTTGGTATTTTCTTGCTTAGATGGACTGTGGTATGCTCGGTTGACAGGTATTAATGCTAAAATAGTTTTCAGAGGAATTAATTTCAGAAAGTCTGTGAGGTTTTCTTTAGAACAATTATTTTGCACTCGTGTCATCCTAAAAAACAAACAGATTTAGAGTCTGTTTAGGAAAGTAAATGCACATGGATTGCTAGCAAAATAATCTTTGGAGAATGGTAAAATTCTAACAGTAAAAAGTGGATTTTTTTTTTTTTTTTCCTACCGTGGTAGTTTCATGTTCCGTGAATGCAAGATTTCCTCTACTAAATTATACTCACTTTTCCAGCAGTGAAAGAATTCCCTGGCAATGTTCTTATAGCAGCCGTTAACGTAGTGGGACAGATTAGATGCTTTGAAGTGGCATGAAAGGCCACGTCTTTAACCAACTGTTCCCGTGAGCGTTAAAGGGGTGAGAATCGGATTCCCAATAACTGAGTAAAGCTCACGGGCACCCCATCGTTTTTCTAGCAGGAGCTGCTTGGGCCCAGTTGGTGCTGGGTGATATTTAAAGAGCTGAGCAGCCACTGTCGGTGACTGACATCAGTATGAATGACACCTGTCCCATCAATCACCAGGCCGTGGTGTCACAGATGGAGAAACAACAATCGGCTGAATTACCCGGCACTGCACACTTGGCTTAATTCAGCTCATTGTTCTCCTACACATCTAGAGGATGGCTCGGTCTGCGCCGGGAGTCCAGACAGAAGCACAAGATGGGCTCAGGTGGTGGCACGTGCCTGCCCTTTGCTGCTCCATCAGAGGTATTCAGCAAGAGGCGGTCAGTGGGTGGGGGCGGTGGGAAGGAGCGCTCCACGCAGGGACTGAAGCTTCAGCTTCTAAAGAAGGCCGTAATTCATCAAGAACCGAAACTCAGGATTTCTCCCGGCGTTCCAGAACTTTTCATTTAGCTAGCCGAAAGCGCCCAGCGCACAGCCAGGTTAACGTTTAACTCTTCAAATACTATGTTGTAGCTGTCATTCCGAGAAGAATGAAGGGAGATTCTGCACATATTTCCTATGGCTGTGCAGTAAGCAAAATTTTCAAAGCCGTGGCCCTTCTGAAGTAGTAGATCTTTTGTTATTCCTCAGTAGTTAGCACTGAAAATTCACTATCCGAGACACTGAATGAAAAGGAGAGTTGCTGAGAGGCTTATTTGGTGGGGAGCGTTGTTTTTTGTTTTTGTGGTGGGTCTTTTAATGCCAGAAGAAGGTTGGATCATGAGAAATCACGGTCTTTACAAAAACAGTAAAGGCATTTAAATGCCTTCAGACACTGTAACCATTTTCCTTTTTTTCCTTCTTTCTTTCTTTCTTTTTCTTGCCCCTTGTAAATCAGAGACAGTTCCTAGAGGACAGGAGAATAATATAAAGAAAAAAGCAAATAGAAATTATTTCTCTGCTCTTAAGTCCTGTGTCAGGTATGTTTTGAATGCATTTGAATCCTACTGCTTCCATGCTCTTTTCCAAGTAGCACCGGGTAAATACCTGTGAAATTTTGAGATGGAAGTGATCATTCTTACTTCACAAAATTCCCCCCCCTCTTTTTTTTTTCTTTTTTTTTTTTTATTTTCTTCTCCCCACATCCCTTTTGTGTTACGTGCTGTAGAATGGCTGTATTTTTGTTGTAAGCTAATTCACTGCTGGTGTTTTTGTTACAACTAATGTCAAGCAGAAAACCTGTAGCATGCCAGAAACAAGCTACAATATATTGAAGACACAGCTTATGTTTGATTGTGTGTAAATACAGTTAGTTAGTTGGGTTTATCTGATAGCCTGGCAGAAAGAGAGAGGAGCAGTACAAACTGTTTTCAGTAACTGTGCTGTTCATACACCTGATAAGATTGAGAGTGCTTTCGAACCACTGATATGCTTTGAATAAGAAAAGAATAATCACATCCACTGGCACCGGCTTATCGGGAATGAAGTAAAATGCCAGCACTTTTACATTAGCAAAAGTAAATGTTTTAGACACTTTGGGCCTTTTTTCCATTTAAATTAAATAGCAGGGTGCTTTTGAGTGTGCTGTAATGAATGGAAGGATTTATTACCTTGACAAAATTACAGGTGAATGTGTTGAGAGAGGAGTCCTCGGCAACAATAACAGCTCTTTTGATAAGTGTCTACATCTATTCATGCTTTTGGTTCAGAAATTCAGTAATTTTATCCTCTCTTGCTCTATGAAGTGCAGTGGCTAACTTACAACGTGCAGTTCTTCACAGTGTAACATACTTGTGCATTTTGTAATATACTGGCAACACATTTGAAATTCAGCACGTAACACGGCTGTTCATAAAATAATGCTTGATCATCTACTAGTATGTCCTTTGCCTTCAGTTGCTGTGTATTTTTGTGTTCGAAAAAGAATACATCTCAGAGTCTTTGCTGGGAAGGCAAGGTATGATTCATCATTAACTCACCCCAGCAGGCATGAAGCATGCTTGGATGCACTATTATCTTCTTGAAGTTTACCGATTTTTATTTTTATACCTTTTTTTTTTAATTTCCAGGTTCTTTTTCTTTCACATGCCTACAATTAATTTTGGGATATTCAAATTTGATGAATGGTAGTGCAAGAGCAGATTTGATTGATTTTGGATTATTATTGATTACTGTCAATGAGATCACTGTGACACTCTGAAATCAATGGTATGTGATTAAACCAAGGCACCACTGTTCTATACATTGGGCAGCAGTTGGGAGTTTAGGAACTGAATGCTCACAA
The DNA here is from genome assembly GCF_964195595.1 of Calonectris borealis. Classification (NCBI taxonomy): domain Eukaryota; kingdom Metazoa; phylum Chordata; class Aves; order Procellariiformes; family Procellariidae; genus Calonectris; species Calonectris borealis. The sequence goes on along the minus strand of NC_134314.1, from coordinate 105,349,250 downwards.
GCTATAAATTGAGAAAATGTTCAGATTTAAATAGCCCTTTGTTTGGCATTTACTCACCAAAATATGTTTCTTGGGAAAGTTAGTTTTCCCAAGTGCAGGCTTTCAGTAAAAGAAAGGTCATTGATTTAAGGTTTATTAAATTTTAGCTAAAAACAACTGGCTCCATTTGGGTGTAAAATAATTTAAGTACTTACTGCAGGCAACCTTCATGCTTTAGAGCTGTTGCTCAAAGGTTTCATTCTTCTATGAAGATGTCAACTGTAAATATAAAAATGCATCACTGAAAATGTAATGGTTTAAAGATTCAAACTGAAATAAAAATTCCTGCCTGGGGAAAGCACTATAATCAAAATAAAGTAGTCTTAACTTTTTTTCTGTGGAGGCCATACTTGAAAAGAGCGCTTGAAGGCAGCAGGTAGCAAGCTTGGTAGGGAATGCCAATTTTTATTTATTATTTGTTGTTGGTTTTTTTTTTTCCCTCCCCCACAGATGATGATAGCCTAGCTTTGGAATCAGCAATATACTTCAGCCACTAATACTAGACAATATGTAAGCTGCTGCCGCTTCTGAAATGCAGTATCTTGGCATTTAAGTCAACTTTATAATCTGGTAAAAACCCTACCTGACAATATTAAAATCCAGCTTCTGAAGCACTTTTATTTCTGAAAGCTTTTTATGTCTTTTTATGTCTTTTTAGCATATATTACATTTCTGAGGAGCAGTGGCATGAATGTACACTTGATGGATGACTGGGGCAGGGCTTCTTCCCCCCCCCCCCTTTTTTTTTTTCTGATTTTTTAATAATGTGTGATACTTGCACATTAGGTAATGCTGGAACAGGAATACTGCAGATGCAGCTGTTTGACAAAATTACTGTGAGGTTTTTGTACCATTGTTAGATAAGTTAGCGGAGATTTTCCAAGGTATGAAGGACAGCCTGCTGCCAAGCTCTTGCATCTGTCTTAAGAAATCTTTGCTTTTACTGGTAGTGGCCTGATTCAAAACTAAATGGAAAGAATGCCATTCATTTTAGTAGATTTTGGATTAGTCTCTCTAATTGATTTAAAAAATGAATGATTTGGTAGTATTTTAAAAGAAATCAATGAAGAAATGTAGCCTGTGTCCAAGGATTCACTGCCAGGATGTGACATTTGTACCAGTATAGAGTTGCCTAAAGGAGTGCGACCAGGAAGTACTAAGATTACCCCATAATATTTTCTGTGTGAGCTTAAAAGCAGTGTTGGCATTATGCCAGTATCTTCAGTCTTGTGTTGACTAAAGAGGAGGTGGAAATCCTTCAGATGGAGATGGTAAGACAAAGTGAGACTGACCCCTTTTTTCCTTGGTTTTACATCTGAATTGCAAGAGAGGTTGAAATGCTGAATTTACGTAAAGATTGATTGATCTTGGTTTGTTTCTGCGGATGAATTTTGGATGAAAAGCTGTAACATGGAATACATATGTCTGCTTGATGCATGTTATCTTCCTATATAGGCAGAAACACCTTGGTTTTCCTATGCAGAATTAAAAAGTCACAGAGGATGGTCATGGTCATTCAGGACGTCTTTTCCCATGAGATGCAAAATAAATTTGAATAGATGGAGAATTGCCTTGACTGGCCTCCAACCAACATTTTATTTATCAAAAGATTCATATAGTGTTTAAGAGATATAGGAACTTGGCTCTTGGACAGAGACCATTTGTCTACTTTATCTTTTGTAGAAAGAAATAGGTCGAGATGGCATAACAGGGTAAAGGAGATGGAGAGAGTTTGCTCTCCAGATATTCTGATGCTTCTTTATATTATTTTAGTCATATAAAGGGTACCTTAAAGTAGGTGTGAAAGTAGTATGTCCTGCCCTCCATTTTAGAGACTTTTCTAGTGCAAAACTTTGTTGTAGATAACAGTGTCTACATCTGAGCCTCTTGAGTCGGTAAAGTTGCATGTGATTTCTATCCCTGATCTCAAAGCAGAGTTTGCATTGATGTGTTTGCCAAACAAAGGGTTTCTGTTGTAATTGGTCTTCCTTTCCTTGATTTTCTTATTCACTCTGGATATAAGCACTATGTAATTCTAAACCTGTTCCTTTAATCACAGATCACCTTTTTGTCTCTTGTCTCTGGTAAAGCATTCAATCTTATGTACAAATGGAGGCATAGGTGTGTTTTACTGCTGGGATCAATGGGAGGGGAAGATCTGACTTTATGGCCCTTTTTTTTTTTAATTCTTAAATGTGTAGATCAGCATTGTGATTAAAAAAAAAGCTGTTTTCTAGAACAGTAACATTTGAATTTCATGTGAAAATATGCTAAAGGAAGTTTCTTGGAAAATCTGCAAAAGCCTATTTCAGTAAAGGTTCACAAAAGGGTGCTTTATCAACATTCAGTACTTCTGTTGGAGCAAAGCCTATTATTTTCTTAGGCACAAAGGAAAAGGTGAGTTACCCAGCATATATTTATAAAGGTTGTGTCTGTGACATTTGTCTCTAAGATTTGCTATCTGGAGAAGAACTCCTATAAGAGCTAGGCGTGAGGACTAAATATAAGCATGTGCACTTAAAACCCAATGTTAAATTTTGATCAGTCAGAAGTAGCAGAGTAAGGAAAATTGAGGCATGCATGTCAGTTCTTCCCTTTTACAGTTTTTGCATAGCAGTTGGGGTTTTGTTTCCACTTTAGTGATTAGTTTTCTGTTGAAGCTGGTGAGGATTGTCTCAGAGCAGCACAAACCACAACCCATCAGCAGGCTGCTAGTCAGCAGCAGGTGTGAACAACATAGAACAGGATTAACACTGAACCAGAGTATGCACTAAAAACAGAACCCCTGCCTTGGTTTTACAAGGGCAGTAAGATAGAGGCACTCTTCTTGTGTTTACTAAACAGTGTTCAGTGGACTATGTAAATGGCTCTGCTCAGCTGTAGAGAAAGAAGTGCAAGAATTATGATGTATTTGAGATTTTTAAAGACACTTTTTCCTCTTTTAAGAGTGGACCTCTGTTAGTGTTGAACCAGAGGCACAGAGGCAAATGTCAAGGTGTTCAAAGTTAGTGCTTCAGTTTTTGCAGCAGAGGGAAGGGAGGATAGAATGTCAGCATTCAGTGTTTAATTTTTCTGGTCGTTGACATAGGGGAGCAAGTAGATTGTATTGTGTTTTTGAAATTACACCTTTATGATTTAGGGTTTAATGTCTGCTTATTTCTTCTGTACACATTTCCTTTAAAAAGGCAGCTTTTCCATTCCTTGGTATTTGCGTATTTGGGAGCTTTTAAGCCATGTATTTATTATATCCATTACATTCAGCATCAAATTCTCCCCTCACTTACGCTGTCTATTAGAAGTTAGGGGGATACATTTGCAGTGGAAGCAGAATTTACTTGTTGTTTTATATTAGGATTGTTTATAAGCTATTCCTGTTTCCCTGCCTCTTACCAGTATATTACCTGACCAGAGAAATTTTCATGTTTTAGGTAAGGATGTGCTTAAGGTGACATAATTTTTCATAAATATTGTGTGTAATTTTACTTGTTTGTTTTGATCTTTTTTTTCCTCTTTCCCCTTATTCCTGGACTAGACTTTGAAAAAAGATTAGTATCTATCAGGCTGCGTTTGCACAATATATGTAGTTTGGTTTGGAAAAAAAAACCAACAAAAAACTCCCAAATAAAATAAAAAAAAAAATGACCCAATCCCATCCCCCCCCTTCCCCCAAACCAAAAACAAAACCTCAACCCACAAAAAACACAACTTGTTTTTCCTGAAGCATTTTCATAAGTCCTACAACCTCAGCCCTAGGAAAACTCATCGGATCTTCTGTTTGCAGAACTCTAATGAAAATTTGATCCTTTTGAAAATGAACTTCGAGGTATTTATATCAAGTCCAGTTTAAGTATAGTTATGTCTTCTTTCCTATGATGCTTTTACATGATTGGGATTGACAATTACTTTTCTCATAGAACAGAATGAAGAGTTTTTTTATCATTCAGTGTTTCCTCATCAGCAGTAACTCCTTGCAAATTATCAGATTATAGGTACATACCTAGGCATGCAAATTTTTTTACTGAAACGCCTTTATGAACAATAGCCGTTTTTGTAGGGTCCAAATCCTGTCTTCACAGACACCTGTGCAACTCAACTCCTTTTGCTGTCAAGATATCCATATCCATCTCTTTCTTTAGAGGTACAGATCTGATTTTTGAGGGGATACCTCAGGCTTCAGATGATGAGGGCTTTGCTTACGCATGGTGTCCACATAGCAATGGCAAGCATTACACAAGCAGGAAGATTACATTCAAAGTTTAAATTTGAGGTTGAAGGGAATTGAATAGGTTTGAGAGCAAAAAATAGTCAAGAATAAATATATTTTCTAAAATACCTTGAACAGTCACATGACCTTATTAATTAGTGGATTTAATAAATCCATTAAAAGCAATTATTTTAAAATAATACCTAAGCTGTGAAAATATGTCCAAACCAGAAGGAACCCAGTATCAGTCTTGTGGCCTTACAATATGAATTATTTCATTCTTTCTTCCCCCTTTTTTTCCCATATATATAAAAATACACAAATACACAAACAGTTTCAATGCTAAGAATATACACGACCAGTTTCAACCATGAGTTTTGCTGATGAAAACAGAAGGCTTGGGAATTCTTAATTTTTCTTTGTATTAACTTTTTATCAGTAGTGAAACAAGCTTACTAATGTAATACACTTTTTGAATCCAAGTTTAGTTCTACGATTGCCGCTCCAATAGCATGTGTGTTCCTGTTGTGACAACTTGGCAGTGGCTCAGAGGCCTATTTTTAAAGAGGGTGTTCCTGCATGTTCAGAGTTCTGTTCATATATTGTTGTTGAGAAAACAGCTTATATCATCATAGTGAAATCATGACTTGCGTGATAGCATTTGTAAACTGACTGTAAAGCACACTGCTTTTACTGTCTCTCTGTGATGTTGTAAACTAGTCACTGTAACTTGAAATGCTTTTCTGAAGCTGGTAGTGCATAGTTCACCATTTCTAGCAGTTGCTGGTACCAAAATCTGTTGCATAATTTTGTCAGTTTGCATGTATGATCCTGGATTTTTTCACCTTTTTTTTTTCTTTTTGTTTTTTTTCCTGAGAGGTGGTAATATAAAACCTTGAAGTTCAGGATTTTCAGTTAGGACCCATAAGCATACAGAAGTTGTGCTGCTTATCCAAAGTTTATCCGAAGTGCTTAACCTCTTTGGCCTCAAAATCAGTCTGGGCATCCCATGAAAGCAGTCTGTCCCTTGAGGTTTTCTGTAATTCCTGGCTTCTGCCAGGTCAGAAATAAACAAGAATAAACTTTTTGATAATAGTGCTATGTCTTCTCCCTGGGCCAGATGAAACTAGATGCTATATTATTATGTTTATTATTATTTGAGTCCCTACTGAGCGTGTTTAAATCTCTGAAGAGATAAGTTCCTGTTTGTTTCAGGCTTTGGTTGCCAGTTTGGGCCAGTCCTCGTTTACCCATACAGGTTTATTTACAGTCAGTTTCTTTTTCCAGTTATACCAGTATGCTCAGAGGGAGCAGAATCTAACACAGAACATGTCTTGACCTACACTTTTTCTTTTACCTTCAACGTTGTGTAATTGCTTATTCTGATTAAAAAAAAAAATACTTTGACTTAGTAGTTGAGTGTAATTGCAAATCAATTCCATATGATTTACCCTGTTATTATTTAGTATTTCTGTTATGGTAGTATTTAGAGGCCCCTGTCATGCTACTGTGGTCTACAGTGTGTAAGTATACAGGTAGTTCCTACTCAAGAGCTTTGATGACTACAAATACAAGCAATTCATGAAAGCTGGAGAAAAGGGCACAACATACTTTTTAATATGGCAAGTGCAACCATACTCTGTGTGCATATAAAGTTGTGTAAAATTTGTGCGTGGTTTTGTATTTTTAATTTAAAATAGAAGTATTAACTTCAGGCTAATGAGGAAGTATGGATTGTTTTATTGTAGATCAGCAGGAATCTACCTGGCATTTGAGGGAGAGGTGGGTGGTTTCTTCTGTGTCAGTTCAGGGAAGGTGCATTGAATGAAAAGGAGGTAGGGTGAAAAGCGCTGTGAAAGGGAGACAGGCAGAGCAGGGAGTGACGCAGGCTGCTGTCGTTGACATAGCACAAGGGGTGGGAGAAGAGGTTGGAGATCCAAACCTGGATAGTATAGGATTGCATAGAGCATCTAACTGACCGCTTACGTTTAATACCTTTTTTCAATATGGTTTTTAAAAATTGTCCTTGAAACAGTGATTTCAATTAATACACTGAATCAGTTGCCTGCTCATTTGAAAAGAGTATGAAGTTAATCACTTCTGCTCATTTGGACAGCAATGTACATTTTGTATAAAAAGAGTAACTTCTGTGGTACAATGATATTGATGCCAGTCAAACTCTGCCAGATGTGTCACGAGATTTTTTTTTTTTCCTCGGTTTCATGTGTTCTTGCTTAAAACGCATATTACAGTTTTTTCTTACTGTCATCTTCACTGTGTTTTGCCCAGCGTTCCAGAGAGGAAAGCAACATAATAAATGTTAATTTTTGTAGTCAAAGAAAGAATTACTGCCTCAGCTTTTGTTTGCATTTTCCCTAGAAATGTCAAATCTTTTGTAGTAAACTATTAGTTTTATATATTTCCTGAAATGGGAAGCAGAAGAAATTCAGTCAAGGAACATACCACACAGATGGAAACTGAGGCTTTTCACTATATGTGTAATAGCTGTTAAAACTTCATCTAAAAACTGTGACCATGTACCAGATGGATTCATATAAAAAAAATTAGAACAGTTACCTGTGAAAGGGTAGAGGTATTTGAAAACTGAAGCTGAATCAAAATTTTTGTGAAGTCGTAAGTTTAAGATCTTTATAAGGTTTCGTGCATATTTTGTTTTACGCGCACCACTTGGGGGGGCTTGCTGGAGAATAGAGGTGGACTTTTCTCCTTTAAGGGAAGAGAGGAAATGCTTCTTACACACTGTAAGTAAATTGCATTTTAGTTTAAAAAGCAAATAAGCATCTGGTCATTTATTTAACTAATTCATATAGTATCGTACGTAAAGGGTTTTTTCCCTCTGCATACTGCTTTCTGCTACACTGATGATAATGTACCTGGAAGGAAAAGGCAGTCCAAGCTGAGGCAGCCAGCGTCAGACAGGGCGGTCTGCCATCTGTCCCACCTGCTGCATTCATGTGTCCATCTGGTTACTGCAATAGCTCGTTGCAGGCTTCAACAGAAGAACATTCAGGCTGAAAAGAAGGCAGTGTGAATTATTTAGGTAGCTAGTGTAAATAAAGAGAGGGGGAGAGAAGCAAAGGAGGGGGGTTGTGAGAGGGAGAAAGCACTCTCTTACTCCTAGATGCTTTGGAATGTGTTAATGCATGAGAGCATTTGATTTGCATATAGATTTAGATGTATAGATCATTGTGAAGATTACAAGCCAATGAGTTTTATCTAGATTTAGATAGCTCTCAGCCTGGTTTGCACATAAAATATAGCCAGTTTCAGGAGGAGAATCTTTGGGGACTTTAAACCTAAGTGAAACTGATGAAATGTAATGCTTTTAGGTATTAATTTAGCAGAAATAAAATATTTCCTTTAAGGGCTTTCTGTGTCCTTTGTTAACCAAGAATTTATAACTACTTTGCATAGTCGGTGCTTTATACACACTGTATGGTTTTGATTTGGTTACATAGGTAGTTACATTTGTAGTCGTCTGTACTTTATTCTAAGAGGAAAAGCAGTTGACAAATGCTTTTCCTTTTCCTTTTCCTCTCATGTTTATCAGGTGAAGATTAAATCCAGTCATCAAACAAATAATTTTCTAGCTGTCAGTGTATATATTGTTATACAGAGAAAAATATATATGCTTTTGTGCCTACGTAAATGTACATAGAACACTTAAATATTTTTAGATATTTGTAACGGGGGTGAGCAAACAGAATTTCATATTGTTACAGTGGTCTTGTAAAAATGAGTAAGTTTATTTTATAGTTGCTCACTTGAATTTCAAAATCACCACCAGAAGGTTTAGACTATGATGGATTATTTATTGCTAAAATGGAATTATTTTTAAAAAAGATAAAAATTATTAGTGCTAGATTTGAGCATAGGAAGTTAATCTGAATCATTCTATTCTAAACATTTTAATAATAATGTTGTCATGTCAGATTTTTTTTTTAATGCAGGAAACATTAGTCCAATGCTGTGTTTAAAAAATGAAAGATTGGCTTCATATTTGAATATATTTCCTGATGTAAGATTCTTCTTGCTTTCTAATTTTAAATGTGAAACTTTCCTGGGCCGAAGAATAAAACCAGAATCATCTTAAGAGGAATCCTTGAAATTGTGGGAGGGTTTTGTGTCATTGTTTTGCCTGGTTTTAGATCTGCAGAAGAAAGGGACACAGCATCTTGAAATCCCAACAGCCTGGCTACTTTTCTAAGATTTGCATGAAATTCAGCTGCAGCCTTCAAAGGGATTTGAGTGGATTGGATTCTTTGAGGTTAGTCCATGTCAAACCTATTATGTTCAATTCACATGCAAAACCCTTTTTACGTTTTTTTTAAGCCAATAAGGCTCTAGCTACTATTAAGGCGACATCGTGTACTTGCAGTAGAACATCCATGGTAATGGATCACCCTATTGGCACGTGTAACTAACCAATAATCCACTTCGTCATTTTTCAAATTAAAAGGTTTTGTGTCCTGCATCCTCCTCAGATTGAAGAGGTTTTGTTTGCAAAAGTTGAGATCCTGGAGACTATTTTAAAGTATCTGAGTCAGTGTGAATATCCATCTTCCATCTAAAATGTGATCCCTAAAGTTACGTGATCCCCCCATTAAATGAAGATTAATTTAATCTTTGAAAGTAACTTAAACTCCATGTTCTTAACTTTCCAGGTCTTTGAGTTCTCTTTCCCCCTGTAGATTGACTCCACTGTTAAATGATTTTAGTAGTACAGTATATGTTCTGTGGTGAATCAGGAAACAATTGCAGGGAAAAAAAAATGATGAAAATATTTTATGGTCTATAAAAGGATTAGTGGCTATTGCAGAACTGCAAGGACATGACTTTCAAAAGAAGAGTTTAATTTTTAATTTAAAGGCCAACTGAAGGAATTTGATGCATCTCAAACATTTAGTCCAAAGCATCTAAATGCTATGTGCAGAATTTTTGTAGTCCATCAGCAGTCCATCAGTCCATCAGTGAAAAATGTACCAAATGATGCTTTGCCTCAATTAGATATTGTCAGAATAAATGGATGTTAGTAGGAATTTGGGTTAAATAAGGAACACCCAATGCGCTCTGAGGTTGCTTCTCATCCTGGAGTTTTCTGCCCTACATGAGGTCTGCAAGATTTGCCCTTCATTTTGTGAATGGCTATGTATTGTTATGCTTTGGTTTGAACATTGCATAAGTTTTTATAAAATCCTTGCCAGATCCTGTAACCAGGTGAACTGAATCTCAAAAGCAGTTGTGTGTTTTCTGCATGGAATCAAATTCATCTGCTTCCCCAGTGGCTGCACTGGCGCATGGGTCTTCAGTATCTAGCAGGATGCTGGATTCAAAGTTGTATTCTGATGTCACTCAAACTCAATGAATTTTGCTCAGTTTTAAAGATGTAAGTGAGGAGAAAGTGGTATCTTCTCTCTGTACTTATCACGGTGTTTGAACTTTACACTTCACGCTCAAGGAAAACACTGCTTTCGGTTATGTTTAGATCAAAAATGGTTGATCTGTGTGTACTGGTTGAGAACAGAGTATCTTGCATTGACTTAAGGTTCCAGCTGCTCCAAGTCTTTTAAAAATATACATTAATTAGAACAGGAAAAAATACTTATTTCCATTGTTTACATTTCAAGGAAAGAAGCAAGCATCCTATGATATATACTTCATTAGAATGCCCTTTTTTCTAGTGAAAACTGAAGAAGCTGCTCCTTAAATGAAACACTAATTTTTGGGACTTGATCCTGCAAAGCTTGCACGCGTAAGTCACTTGATACAGGTAGTAAATTTTCTGGCTAAGTACTTGGAGAAAGGGGTCAATGGATAATACACCCTTTCCAGTTGGTCTGGTTCACTTACATCTTGCACAGCAAATATTTAGATTTTCCCAATATGGAAAAGACTAAGATTAAGAAGTACTATAATTAATTGTCTTGTGTTCCCCTTTATTTTTTCTTTTTTTTCTTTTAAGTTTTCAGCATCCATTTAAAGATCTGAAGTTGCTCTGACCTATGATCAGAATTCTTTGTTGTGTTTCATGACCTCTGAGAGTCATTTTTTTAAAAAGTATCTAAACCAGGAATGTTTTAGGAGGTAAAAGATAACATGTAGGGTATGGAATTTTGTATTTGTACGTAAATTCATAATTGTTCATCTAAACATTCTTTATTGATAACACTTAAGCCATTCAGGGTTGTGCAGAGCTTGCAGCTTTTAATACTGTTGCCTTGTAATATTAATATGGCTATTTACAGCATTATTAATTATACGGGCTAAGTAGCAAATACTAGCATTTATGTTGCTATTTGATAGTGTTCCATAAAGCACACTGTTTTCCTGCTTGTAGGTTAGTGAATTGTGTTGTTATATGCATTTTTCATGTGTTAGTATTTGGGGAGGTAAAGTTAGTATTTTGCTGCGGGAGTAAAGGGGATGAAAAGGCTGTCTAGATGAGTGAATTCTCTTTTCCTTGGCACCCACAACTTTGTTGTTGAGAATATTGTAAATATCTCATTGAGGAGTATAGTCATGTTGCAAGAATTGTGTATCTCTGTTGTCTGGCGGGGTGGTTCTTCTGGCAAAAGGGTGATACGCTATCATATTTCTTTAGTGTGTTGGAATAAATACAAAAAGCCTGTATTGATACTACTCACTCCAGGTAAAAAATCACAGAACTGGCTAAAATTTTTTTGCTTTAACAACTTTAGATTCTAGTAACATAAACAGAGGTAGTCCTTCTTGTTCTTGTTTATACTTGTTGTTGGCAGTCCCTGAATGGAAGGGAGAAAGGGGGGAGCAGGGCAGAGGGAGAGAGGTTAAATGGCAGAGATGTTAAGTTGCTTCAGTGACAGATCCTCTCCAGAAAGGCATTGAGTTGTTTTAAGGATTAGTCTGGGAAAACTTGAATTGAACCCACTTCTCTACTGTTCATATATCGCATTGCTAATGTTGCCAGTCTCTTATTTTTCGTAAAAACAAAATTTACTTTCCAAAACGAGTAGAGAGCACTGGGGAAATTTTAAAAAGCCAAGCGAAAACCCATAAGTTTCATCAGCTGCAAAACTGGTTGGAGTTTTACCTATGTTATTTTATTGTGAGATTCTTAAAACATTAGAGCAGATTATTAAAAACAATATACATTTTACTTTTATATTATGATTGTTGCAAAACACCAGAGAAATGTTGCAGAAATAGTTATCACTGATCTAAGGGAAGATGTAGTTCCTCAGTTAAAGGCCGTACCAACTTCTAAATGAGTCTCTGTGTGTTCCTGATAGAGGTCTGTCATTGCAGCAACGTAGTTCTTACAGTAAGAATCTTGCATGCTATCAGCTAGTCTCAAACATTTTCTTTTGGAAAAACCTCACCATATGAGCCGGGTCCAGGAGGATGTGTGCACAGTCCCTCTTCAGAAAAAATGTGCTCAATCTGTTTCAGACGAGTTCCCCGAAAGATGGGTTAAATCAACTGATTGAGCTGATTTTCTCTCTTGAGGTGATATTTTATTTATATGATAAAATGCTTGGAAAGTGATTAATTTGTCAGGGGAACATCTTGTTACTGTAAATTTGCCGAATGTGTAATAAAATTGCCATAACACAGATGGGAAAATGAAGATCTTTTAAAATGAAATAACTGAGCAGTCTGCCTGCATTTTCAGCACTTAAAATTAACTTAGTTAAATTTCTTTGTCATTTTTACCCCTGGAAGAATGCAGGCTGGGGAAGATTTGTGGCAAATGTGGTGTGGGTTTTTATGTGTGATGGGTGGAGGGGACAGGAATGGGCTGTGTAGTTTTCCTTCTGCATCAGAAGGGACTGATAGATTTATTAAATTTCTGCCAGGGTTCCTTGATGGAGTGAATTTTTAGAAATTAAAATATACAGGTCGGATACTCCTTCCCAGTAGCAGAGAATTTAAGAATAGGAGACCTTTGTGGGCAAGTACCTCAAGTCAGTAAAATGCACATGAAGTAGCGCTTTTGTGCTAGTTTGTGCAGGATTGCTTTCAAATGACAGCTAAATAGTGTAATACACTTCTTAGTTTTTATAGCAATCTCTTATTGTATGTAATATAACTTAGATTATATAGGAGTATACTTGAAAAGTGAACGGAAGGAATACCTTACCTGTCTCTGACTTGGGGTGTGTAACAAGTGAAAATAGCATTAGTGAAGGAACAGTGCCTTTTATTCATACATTTTACTACCGCCTGTCCATCTGTCCACTGGAATGAGCCACTTATCATGCTTCTGTGTTTTTCCCTTTCAACTTAAAGAATTATGAAAGGAAAATTCCATTTTTCGTGTCCTTTTATGACAGGTAGACTGGAGACTGTGGTCATTTGGATTAAAAACATATCCATCACCACAAGCTGACAGGTTATTATTATGTCTTCTTTGAATATGTGAATTTTATCCCTGCATGTTGGAAGTCTAAGAATGAGAACTTTTTATATAAATAATTATCCTAGTAGTGATGTACTGCATACTGTTGCCATATTTTTTCACTTTTACAGCATTCTTGGCCTTATCACCCATAACATAAATCTTAGGCTCTCATATTTAATACAACCTGTAGGATAACCATGCTCATATAATGTACAGTCAGCCAATCCCACATCATCATTTGGCTATCATTATTTGTTGTCCTATGACGGATGTTTCAGTTGATGTCCCGTTTTGGATTTGACAGTATGTTTGATGCAGCCATCTAGGGGTAGATGAGAGTGGCCTCCTTTAGGTGTTCATGCTGATCTCCACAAACGCCCTCAGTTTATTAAGCTTCCAACTATGGGCAGTTAAAGTTTTGAGTATATCGGTGTTATCTTGGTTGCTCATAATTTATTTTTTAGAACTCCAGGCTATTCATTCCATGAAGCAATGGTAATATAAAGACTCAGTTGCTGTCAGACCCTCTACTGTGTAAAGAACCAGTGAAGGAGCGGAGCAGATTTGGTGTATATTCTAGGCAGAAGCTTAGTGAAATACAGGTGGATTTTTATTCCAGACCTTAGTCCTATAATGATATAAAATGTAAAGCCCAATCTGGTAAAATTATCATTTAATGCACTCCCATTAACTGATCAGGGCTGTTACTCAGTTTGCTAAGCAGCATGGACTTGTGCTGAAACTAGTGAGGCACAAAACTTCTCAGGATCAAATGTGTGTGTTAATTTAGTTTGATGATGGAATGCAGTGCTCTCTTCAGGCCAGTCTTTCTTTCATTGCTTACCGAAGGACAGTCGAATTAAGCAGAACTTTTAGATCTACAAGAAATAAGTAATTGATCTAGACTGTATACTGTCGAAATAATTGAAGCAAGTGTGTCATTAAAATACAGCTGAAATTTGCAGTGTGCAACATGGAGTAATTAATGCTGATCTGTTCATGTAAAGCTTTTCTTGGACAAAGTCTCTCAGTGACGTCTTACAGAAGAGATGACCACAGGTTCAGCGTGTAGTAATTGCAGCATATTGATATGATTGCTTTATAATTGCAAGTAGAAACATCCTTGTTCTGAATGTGATAATTGGGCTGGTACACATTTGTTACTTCAGACAAATTTTCTGGAATATGCTGAATTTCTTTCTTTTCTCTCACCAAAATAGAAGGCAAAAGATAAAAGAGTAGAAACCGTATCAGGACTCTGTGAAAAGCTCATCCTGCAAACTTGCTGGAGTCATGCAAACATTTTAAAAGTGAAGGCCATTACTTCCTGACCTTTGCTGCTTATATCCAGAGGCAAACCTCTGACATGTAAACCCAGTGGCATAAATAGGTTTGAATTACACGTAGTGATATGTGAAGGACAAGGAACTGTGAAAAGCCAAAGGTTTATTTATTTATTTGTAAAAATCTGTAATCACACATTAAAATCCAAGACAGACTAGAAAAACTTAAGCTGCATAGGTTTTTCTTCTAAAAATTCTCTGATTTATCTCAGCGTATGATGAATTCAGTCATCAGTACCATACCCAAGTAACGTGCTCAAGTATTTGTTTTGCCTATTTTTAATTTCCAGTGCTTCCAGAATCAAGACAGATAAACAAACAAAGAGTAAGAATTCAAAGAAAGACGTTCTTTTTTTTCTTACAGTTTTCATTTACAAATGTTAAGGGACTTTATAGTGTAGAAATAGAAATGTGCATTAACAGCCAGGCCTCATATCACTCAAATGCTTTAGTGTAAAAAAAAAAAAAAAAATATATATATACTGCTATGCCCTCTGAGTCCTTGGATGTCAGTGTGGTTTTCCTTGGGTGCAGTAGGTTATGGTAATCCACTTGCATCTTGCATATCAGAGCATCAGGACCTTAGACCCTCTGAAATCACAGGCTGTGTTGCGGAATAACACCATTAGCTAGTATAAATTTGCAGAGCTTCAGAGTTGCTGGGTCTATTCCCCTGTACCCAAGGTTTTGACCCACAGTGAATGGCAGATGTGTTGTATTTGGAACAAATTTGATTTTGTTTTTTTACCTACTCTTCCCATTAAAATAACAAACCCAACATGGTTTATGAAATTACCTGGATGATTTAAGCAATTTGTGAATCAAGCAGTGATACTGGAGGAGGAGACTTCTTCAGAATTCATTTCATCTTTAGAACTGACATCTCCGTTTATGGATGTTTCACAGCAGTTACAGATTTGTAATCTTTTCTTTTGCCAGGAATTTGTTTATGCATTACTCTCTTATATAATGAAAACTAGCACTCCGTTTTGCATTTTGTAGAGTATTACTGTTCTATCAAAGTATTTTTTTTCCTGGTATTGTCTGCCTCTTCTATTTCAAATCCTTAAAAAAAACCCCAAAACATAAAAACCTTGGGCTATTCACAGCTACACATTGCTCACACACACATTACCCTTTGTGCTGGCTAAAGCTGTTCTTGCCATAGGCTTTATTTTTGGGAAGGCTGCACACAAAGAAATTGGGATTACTTTAACAGAAAAATAAACATTTTAATGTAGGAATAAGAAGAGATTTAATTTAGCCTTAAAATAAGTTTCCCATTTAGAAAAAACTCTATATATTTAAAAATAACAAAGGTCTCATTTCTGGAAGGTCAAGGCAAGTTCCCTTCTTAGAAATAAATGTTCAGACTTCCAAGGCATGTTTTCATAAAAGCCATGGCAAAAAAAAATGTAAGAAATAATGCAAAATATACTGGATTGGGACTCCCCAGAACCTTGATTCTGTTCCATGCCGTGTCGTTGACCTGCTGAGCAGCGTTAGGTAACTCTTCACCTTTCTCTGCCTTGTTTTGCCCATCTGTAAGAGGGAGACAGTGGTACTCCCTGGAAATGCAGTTTAAGATGTGCGTTAAAATCAGTAAGTAAAAGATGAGTGTTATTAGTAAATAGTACACTAATATTATTATTAGTAATGTTTGTCTAGGCCCATTTTTTTCTTTTTATGTTGTTTTCAAAAGGACCTGGTCAAGGAGCTCTGTGTGGGAACCAGGAAGAAAGCGGAGTCACCCCTAGACCCAGTCGGTGAAGGACTGCCTCTCTGAAGGCGCTTAGCTGTGGGAAAGGCCTGCTCCTTCGCTTTGTTTCCAAGTCCCACAAAAGTGATTGGGATTTTTGTCATCATCACACAGCACTTGGTGAAATGCTGGCACTCAGGAGACTATTTTAAACCACTTTCAATTTTTGTCCCTGCCTTTTTGGTTTTCTTAGGGACATTTGCATCTCATAATTTGAAGGAAATATTTTCTCCTTCGTAGAATCTTACATTTCACTCCTTTTAGTTTCCTTAACAAAAATACAGTTTCAAGCTTTCAATATGAGACCGTGACAAAGTGATTTTATAGCCAGTACTGAAAGTGACTAAACTTGACAACAATTGTATTTTATGACAACCTCTGCTTTCATGTCCACAGCCTACTTTCCTATTATCAGCTGTGATTATTTTTTTTTTCCTTCCCTTTTTCTCCCCTTCTTTTCCTCTCCCCTCCTCCCCCCATGACTTTTTTCAAACGTGAGCAATTCTGTATCTCTGCACTGACTGGAAACAAATCCTTTTACCAGGAGTGCATTTTAATGGGCAGTATGCTTCACTTAAGTCACCAGAACCTTAACTGTATAATACTCAATTTTTTACCAACCCAGAACCAAAGCTTTTTCTTGAGAGCGATGTTCATAAGAGTAGTGGAAGAATTAGTATTACAGAACTAAACCAGATTAGGAGGGAATGTGAATTAGATTTGGTAACAGATGGTGCCGTGGAAATTAAAGGTGCTTTGCGAATGGAAGCGACAGCAGCTTGCCTCTTTTCCTCTCCTGTCTCTCTTTCATGCGCTTGATAGACGGGTATAAATCACAACAATTCCGTCTTGACAGCCAATTTCGAGAATTTGATCTGGTTAAAGACATGGCTTTCCTGCTCCACTCACTGAAACCGACTGCTATTTTATTTTTATACAGCACCTTGTCATATTTAGGAAAGTGGAATCACCTGCCTCCCTTTAATGAAATTTTCTTTAATTACAGTTTTAGCTCTTTAGTGTTAATTACTTTTCCATTCAGCCTGAGTTCTCAGGCTGTCTCATAGG
Source organism: Calonectris borealis (assembly GCF_964195595.1). Classification (NCBI taxonomy): domain Eukaryota; kingdom Metazoa; phylum Chordata; class Aves; order Procellariiformes; family Procellariidae; genus Calonectris; species Calonectris borealis. The sequence continues at coordinate 105,332,436 of NC_134314.1, read as the reverse complement.
AATGTATTTCTCTCCCCCACCCCACCTCCTTGCACTACTCACGCATATGCTTTCATTTTTCTAAAGATGCTTTTCGTTGTTGGAAGTTGTTGTCAGATCCATTGTAATTAGATCCTAATTATCAAAATCATCATTATTGTGTAGGAAGAGGAAGCATTGTAAACAACTGTTAAAGTTATAGGATCTTGTTTGACAGAGGAGAAACCTTTCAGGATATACATGAATAATAAGCAAGCAAACAGAAAGCCCTACTAAAAACTCTGTCTGGGAAGCATATAATGATCTGGATAGCGAATGCTCTCCTTGGAAGGAAAATCACCCCAGGTTATCTCTCCATACCTATTCCTCCAGTCTCTAATCCCACATTTTTCAGAAAAGATCAGAATAAAATTCCCCTGCTTCAGTTTGCTTATGTAAATATTAATCTTTGCACCTCTCACTCAGGTGTCCAGATACAAAAATCACTTTTCTGATGTGTGTCAGGATCGACTTACAGTTGCCTTAATACAATTACTTTTTTGGGTTTAAGGCAGCAAGTATAAGTGAAGAGACTGCTGTGATGCATGGAGGCATGGAGATGCTTCTGCCGTATACTAAAAGTCCTCAGAGTGAAAGAGAAAAATGATGGACTATATCTAAAAAAAAATAAATAAAAACCTCTCAAAGTAAGAGAAGATCCTTAGAGCTGGCAACTAACAGTTGGTAGAAATAAAGCTTCCTACTGGCAGTCAAATCAAATGTAGTAACAACTCAACGACTCCCTGCTGCTAGCTGACAGCATGGTGTAACACACTGGGACAAACATTCACTTAAACACTGATTGCAGGAAAACGTCATTTTCCAACTCACCAAGTAGCTTTTTGGTTGCTTGTGCGTGCGCGCATGTTATGTGTAGGGGGGGTTTAAAACCGGTGGCGTGTGGCTGGGAGGCCAGGGCACACTCAGGAGCCAGCTGAGTGAGGGGGTGGGAGAAGGATCACTTGCTTTATAAGTTTTAGTCCTGAGTCTTTTAAGACGCTCATTCTCTGATACTATTTCTGGTATGTTCTTTCTAATCGCTTCTCCAATTTAACAGAGCTTGGCTGGCAAATTACAATTCTTCTGTTATAAATCTGCAGAAAATCAGTGAGGGAGCTGGGTGGGGAGACAGGTACACGGTGTGCACACACCTACGCTCTGCCTTTCAGCTGCTAGAAATTGTGAAAAAAATCTGATGATGCAAACTTTGACTCTCTTGAGACTAAAGACATTTTTTGTTGTCTTTTTCCTTTTGGAAAGTGATGAATGACAGCTTTGTCTCTCTGATCTGTAGTACTGGCTTTCTGACTGGTGCAAGTAACTGCTTTTGGTGCTGTAATCATTTCAAAATAATCCCTCTTTAGAAAGCCTGTATGTTCTTGAATAAATCTTTACTTTTTTTTGTAGCTTTGTATTTTTCTCCCTTGAAGTAGCTGAATGTAGCATTTTGTTTTCTTTTGCTATTTCAGTTGATTTCTCTTAATAAAAAGAATCCTCACAATTAATAATTAGACGACTCCTTGATACTTTACTATGTTCTCTGGGGGCTAGAGACATCAGGTGGACTCCACCTGATACCACTGGAGTATAACCGCAAGTAAAATGATGTTCCATCACAGAAAAACACCTAACTACTTAACCAGAGATTTGCTGTCTTCCAATATGTGATATGAATTAAAAGTGTTAGGCTGCGGTTTGAAAATAGAGCAATAAAATCTTACGCTTCCTGATCAATATACTGATTTTCATATGATGAAACTTAGCCATCATTCTAGTAGTCGCATCACAGCCTTTCAGTTGAAACTGTTTGGGCATGGGAAGTCTCTTAGTGTGAGTTTGTGCAGCTCTTCAGGCGCTGAAGAGCTGACTCATTTGAGGCATGTTAAGTACTGTAGCAAGAAAAAATATGTAACATTAGGCTAGAAACCAGTAAATGAGAGAAGCTAAGTCTAAAGTTTTCTAATAATACAGTTGTAACTCAAACAACAGCCATGTTCTAACTGTGTAAAAATGTTAGAAAAACAGGAGAAAAAGAGAAACCTAAAAATTTAGTGGGAATAGGAAGTGTTTCCTGAGGTTTAAGTTGTATCGGAACCATAATATGTACACAAAATACAATGTCACACCTTTCTTTTATGTACAACTTTCAGGCATTCAAGAATGATTTTCATTTAAAGTGCCATCTACTTCTTGTGTTGCCTTCTCTTCAGTATTTGCCTTTTTTTTTTTTTTAAAATATTTGAAAACTGAATCATCAGAGCGTATCAAAAAAGTATCTTTTTCTACTTGAAATACATGAAATCTGTAGAAGTAGGCAAGTCTTTTCTGCAGGAAACTTTCTGTGGTGATGGCCTGCTAGTAGTAGTGCATAACACAGCTAATAGGATATTTGTTGCATACACACGTGCAAAAATAAAGGTCAGTTTTGTGATTTTTATATCAACTTTATTTTTTGCTTTTCAGTTGGAGGTCTTTTCGTTTGTTTGTTTGTTTTTGTAAGTGTGTTGCAGTGACATATATTGGATGCATTGGACAACTGTGTTACTGAGGGCTGGCGCCTCTTCAGATGTCTGGTGTTTTGGCTCAAAGGTGCAAGGTCTTTGAGTATTCTTCCCTGCTTAGTTTTTGTTCCCAAAAGAGTACTTGATGTAAAGAATAATCATTTTGCAGTCTGAAAAGATTTAAATTCTGTTGGCTATAAGTGCTTCAGCTTTTAAATTCAGAAGAGTAATGTTATGGTCTGTTAAACCATAGGATCTGTACGCTGCAGAGCTTGTGCATGTCTAAGGATACATTTAATTAAACCAGCATTAGTGCATCTATACAGACTTATTAAAACACTTAGTTTGTCTCAATAATATTGATTAAATAGCGGTAGTTTGTTTAATCTAAGTGTATTTTTGCTATTACTACGTTACTTCCAAGTAATCAGGGTAATAGTCATCATCAGTGAAATATCACGTTAGTTATGAAGTAATGCCATAAGAATTGATTTAGACTTGGCAGGAAAGGAAGGCTTTCTGTCATATAGTGCCAAAGCCTGATTTGGATTATTAGAATGAGAGTTTTAAACATAATTTCTGTTCGTATAAACAGGGTGTGTTTTATAGGCTTATAGGTTATTCCATACTCTGAGTATCCATTATATCAAGGAACACCTCAGACAGTTAATTATGCAAAACATCATGTAAGTAATTACACAGTATTATTATGCATTTAACAGTTTTATTGATTTGCCAGTTGCTCACTTACAGTATTTAGAGCTATAAACAAGAGATGCTCACCCTCAGTTGAAATAGGTCCAAGGAAATGAGCTAAAGATAAATGACACTAGTATGCATTGTTGCATCAGATGTAATCCTTAAATGCAGAAGCTGTCAACAGTGATAATTTGCAACACATTGGGGTATCTCAGGATCATTTCCTTCTTGTTAACAAAGTTTATCAACCAGGAAGCACAGGGAATCAATGTGAAATAGAAAGGGAAGCAATAATGAATATTTATATACTGGAGGGGAGGGAGGGGATGTTAAAATAATTCCCCCTCATTTTGGAGGGTCTGCAGTATAGTTGCAAGTCAGCCGCTTGAAAATTTTGCTTTGTGGAAGCAGCACAGAAAACAAACTAAGTGCAACCTCTCAGATTAGGTGCAAATGTGAAGGGCCTCAGATAATGGCTTGTTTTGTTAAACGAAAAATGACCATGCAGTAGTGTAGTCTTCCACTGCCTTGTGTGTAGAAAGTGCTTTAGCAGAGCTTGGTAGATTGCATACAGAGCAATAATAACTGTTTGGGAAGCTGGATCCTCTGTCAGCAATCATCAGCTAACTCAGGCCACTGCTGGTAGCAACATGATGGCTTCAAGCATTGCTGCTTCTGTTCCGGCTGCTAGTGGCTATGACAGCTGCTCTGGAAGAAGTCATTGGCTTGCTTTGCTTTCCCTTACCAAGGTGAAGTGGTGAAGGTTTCAAGAAAACATAAAAGAAAGAAGAAATTACAAAAAACAATGAAACATTCCACATTTGTTTTTTAAAAAAAAAACACCACAGCCGTTCTGTTTTGCACAGGGTACGCTACTACCTGGTTGTACATGTGTGTTCATTAATAAAGACCTAATGCGTAATAACAGTTTTGTTTGTGCGTGCATGGGACAAGATTAGCAATACTTTACAATTAATGATCTCATCCACTAGGTTAACCAAGCAAGCCTTACGATATTTCTTATTAGAAGAAGAAATCCTTTCTTTTCCTTCCCCCAACTAAGCCAGTGCACCTTTAATGCAATGATGATATGTTAGACCCAGCAGTTGTCAAAGCATCGTATTACTGTGATGCCATAATGACACCCTGTCTCTGTAAAGTAGTCATGTTTTCTCAAATCACACGTTGCACCGTTGATTTCTGACATGACACTTCATTCAGTTACTTTCCTTTTCTTCGGCATCTCCATTCTCTGACAATAGCAGCTGGTGCCCATTTTCCTACTAAGTGATTCACATTTTGCCACTCTACTAGAGTGCAATTAGCTGAAGCAGAAAAAAATGTTCAATGTGAAGCAGCTCGCCTGAAATTGTTACTCAGCTCTTTAACAGGACCTCGTAAAAGTCTTGAGGTGTTGTCATGGGTGTTGGTGCAAGAAGCAACATTTTCATTTCTTTCCACACAAACGTTTTTTCCCCTCTTACGTTCAGAGAAGCAAAGTATGGGAAATCACTGGAACATGCTGCACTGTTTTCTGTCTACTGATTTTGGTACAGACCTGTGAAATGATACCGAAAGTAAGCACAGTATTTGAGAGGAGACATGATCTTTATGATCAAAGCAAGGAGCTGGCTTCCATTCCTGACTCTGCTACAGACTTAGTGTGTTACCTAGACCAAGACTTTCTTTCATGCATTGGTTTTCATAGTTAAAGTATGAGGATAGCAAGACCTTTTTGGTCGACATCCATGTGAGTTAGAGGAATGTATCAGAGGAAAATCAGATGGATTGCACTGTTAACGTAAAAAGTACCTGGATGTGCATAATAACACCTGCCTTGCTGATGCTCCCACGTAGTAGCTGTCATTAAAGATGTCAACTGCTAACAACCTATTCTGACATTTATTGAAATAGGGTAATTCTGTATTCAAGAAAAGAAAAACTTCATATGCAGGTAAAAGTGGACTTTTGTGTAGTGTAATAAAGTGGTCTGTAATAAAGGTGCTCACTCTAATTGTTGTGACTGCTTATTACGGTCACTGAAACCACCAGCGCAGCTCTGAAGTAGCGAATGATGCTGTAAGCAGAGCTTTTCTTACTTGAAAACGAGCATGAAATGTGTTCACGGATTATGAAATATTGGCATGTTGTTTTGACCTCCTTTAGGTATTGGTAATAAGGGAGATGAGGGAAAAGTAACTTTCTGAACCAGTTGCATGTATGGATGGAATACAAAGAGCTCCCAGTGGCTCGAATGGGAAGGCTTTCTTTTTTAAGGCTATATACTGTAATCAGATGCAGTTAATTTTTGCACTCCACTTGTATATTGATACTGATTTAGCCAGTGTCAGCACTGTCAATATCATTAGTAATGTGGCAGGTAGATGGAAATATGAATGTGATTGCATTAATAAATTCTTAATATATTCAACCTTTCATAAGCACATAGCATTACAATTTATTCTCTATTGTTTAAGACCATTTTAAAGCAGGAGTTGCATATTGAAGTGCTCTGTCATTGTACCTTTCTGCTAGCAGTGACTGGCTTCAGGTCTTACTTAAACGAAGAAGTTGTGAAGTAAATTTAGTAGAGATGTGAAGAGTCATGCTATATATTGCATATTACTCGAGGCTGGCAGCACCCTATGTAGTTTCTCTTGTGTATAGGCATGGAAATGCTTCTAGAGCCAATTAGTTACCTTCCCTAAAGTTACTAAAAGGAAGGTTTACCCGAGAGCTACCAATTGTTAGAAAACTTACCTGAGAACAGCCCACCACAAATGGAGCTGCCATTTATTTGACTTAAAATCTAGTAAAGGAAAAAAACAACCCCACCAAGGCTTTAAAATAAATACTGTACGTTTTTATATGACACATGTTATTTCTATTCATAAACCTTAACTAAATTTAGATTTTTATTAATCCAATGTGACCTAAAAATTTTGCATTAACAGCACAATGTGGAATTGGGCTTATTCTCTTTGAATGCAGATAAAGCCATCATCTTGAAAATAGCTCTTTCTGACAAAAAGGTGTTCTTTTGAAATAAAGTCTTTTTCACTACATTCCTCTTAGAGTTAATGTGAATTTTAGTGCCTCTAATTTTAGATTGAAGTGAGGTCTAGAATAAAACCCACCGGCTGACAATTGAATTTATAGATAGTTGTGAATATTTCAGGCTTGAATAATAGAGCTGTAGAATTTCAGACACAGAGAGGAAGAGAGAATTAAGCTCCAACTGTAGTTTTAGACTATAATGCAATGGTGTCTAGGAATTCTTCAGTGTAACGAGCTAAGTAGTAATTAGGAGGGAACTGAGGGAGGGATTTTACAGAGCTCTAGCTTAGGCATTATTCCAAATGTTCAGCGTGATAATTTGATGGTGGTCCCACCTGCCATCCCTATAAGATGGCTCTTGAATTACTTTCGTTCAGATGTGGTACAGTAGCGGAGGAGTGAAAGCAGTAGGTGTCTGTTGCTCACCCACAGCTAGTACCCAGCCTTGTCTCTGGTGCACCTTCTTTGGGAGATTGAGAGAGTTTTTGTTCTCAGGGTCAGGCGCTGCTGTTCTCGCTTTTCCTTGGAATGGTTAATGTTTTAACTGCATTTGTGCTTTGCCGGCATGCACCAGTCCCGTCTGTACTGTTTAAGCTGTACCCAAAAGCAGCTCTGTCTTGGTTAGTACCAGAAACTGCTACTTCAGAAGCATCAGCAGACTGGCTTTAGCCTAAGCAACACTGGTGATCAGATTTTAATGCTTGTAGAACTGAGATTATATTTTGGTTCTGACCGCTTGGAGTGGGAGATATCCACTTCTACGCTGGCTAAGACAACATGCACTTGGACAACTAATTAATTGCAAATGGTTTTTCTGGGAAGGGAAGGGTGACATTCGAGCTCATTATTGCACAAATTACAAGAAAAAATCGGCAGTGGGAGTCTTAGACAACAACGTGCCATCAAGCTGGTTATGACAGACTGTAGGCAGTGACTTCTATTGCTGTATTTTGAGACATCATACGTGGAATCTCAGCAGCAGAGAGATGAAAAGAAGACCAAGTACCTGTTTAGTCAATAAAAGGACCTTAGTGTTAGTGTATAGAAAAATAATGTAAAAAAAAAAGTTGGTAGAATGTGAAAGTTAATTGATATTTTTAATCATAGGTGTATAAAATTCAGTGTCAAAGAAAGGGAGAGAGAGACAGCGAGACACCATGTTTTAGTACCCTAATAACTTCTAACTCTAGTCTAAGATCATAATATATGTGAGAGCCGTCCAGTAATTATAAGGTAATAAGTGGAGTGGTGGTGTAAGTGCTCTAAATTAAAAGGAATTCGCAGAGCTGCTGTAAGTCAGTGCCGACCCGCTTTCTTTCAAACATTGACTTGAGAAAAGTGCTTAGCCCAGAGTGCAAGTAGAGAGACAAGAGAGAGCTATCTATTAATTACAGCACTCATTAACAGTGACGGCTACAAGGCAGCAGATGCAGAAGAAAAGGCACACGCTACTGCAGGCTGGCAAGGGGATTTCCCCCCCTTCAGTTCTTGAGGAAAGGACAACACAAGCAGGTGGTCCAATGTAATAAGATATTTTCACAGCTTTAACCTTCCCATTTCCTTGGTTTATTTGCTGACACCAGATAGCTTGCTCCTTCCCCCTTCCCAAATAAGTACTGATTTTAAGTTTGGATGGTAACATTTCTGCACATCAGTCTGGCTGTTTTCCAAATTCACATGTTGTTTGTTTTCAATAGAATTTTACAGTAAAGATCACAATTGAGGCGTTCTAAGCAAGATCCACGGGCACTGAATTTAGGGTAAATCTTGCCCTAAGCAGATATTTTTAATGAATGGTCAGGCTTTGATCTTGCTTATCCTCGTTGGAAAGGAAGCCAGCTCTCTGGATTTATGTCTATTTTCCATTGGTGAATTTGATTCCAGATCTTGAAGTAGAAATTGGTGGTGTTTTTTGGGTTTTTTTTTTTTGTGGGTTTTTTTTTTGTTTGGTTGGTTTGGTTTGGGTTTTTTTGTGGTTGGTTGTTTTTGTTTGTTTGTTTTTCCCAAAACACAAAAAGGTGAAAAAGTGAAGACAGGATCTCAAAAGTGACTTTAGAAAGTTAAGTCAAGTCAGTCAAATTGTCTGGACTCATGCGTTTGCTTTGAAAACATGAATCTATAGCTCCAGGTGGGTGGCCTTATGGGATAGTTGCTTTTCTGCTGAAAGTGTTTCTAGAGAAATGCTCATAACTGTCATCTGTACTTTGGCAGCTTCTGAGAGTACTGTCAGGAAAATGCTGGGTAGGCTACTTGCTACTGTGGTCTCATAATCACAGCTGTAGAAAATGAAGATCGTATCTGATTCAGAGCTTTCTAATTACTGTTTTTGTCCCTTGTTTTCTCCCTAAAATATGTTTAAAAATAATAAAACCTTTGAGGATGGAATAGACAAAGAAGTTGTTTTTTTTTTTCCCCTGTAGAAAGCACTAATTTGTCAGACCACATGTTATGTGGTTTTATTTCAGATGCTTAATTCTGAAAACGTGAGAACTGAGAAGTAAGGCAGAATCTCACCTTCTGAAAGACAAAACTTATATCCAAAATTTCCTCTAATATGTTTTTTTTAATTCAAGAATGGAACTCGTAAAATGTCAGATCCCGTAGAGGATAATGGCTAGAAAGTAATTGCAGCTAGACCTGATGAATCATTTCACTTAGATTTTGTGAAAATAGAGTCCAGCCTTAATTATTTGTTAGAGTTCCCAGTTGATGTGCTACTCCGTTACTAAATAGCTGTATCTATATTAAAGCAGTATTAATAAAGAAAAAAAAAGACTGGAAGAGACTTGCCTTTCAGTTCTTGGATCAGATCATTAGATGATGGATACGTGTTTTAGTCACGTGTCTTGACAAATATTAATTACAGAGCAGAACATTTATGTGATCAAACTTGGAAATATTTGTTCCCGATAGTGATGGAATTTACAGAAAGAAAGTACCGACAGAAAAAGGAAGACATTTAATAGCCAAGTCATCTATAGGATTTTTTTAATTTTTGACTCGCTAGATGACAAGTTCAGAATTTGGAGTTGATGTGAAGTTGACACGTAGCCTAGAGGGCAGGTGGAGGGGACAACAGACACATTTGGTCTCTTTAAAGTTTTTGTTTACTGCCTGTCTGGAGCTTTGACAAAGCTCTGTCATGCTGTTATGCTGATTACCTTCATGTAGAACAAGAGGTATTGACTAATGAATGAATGATGTGCAGTCCCTAACCCTTCCAGAACAGCCTTAAAGAGCACTGTCTTTAATACACAGATTCTTCTTTCTCTCTCTCCCTACTACAGGCTTCTCTGCAGAATGTCAAGCAAAGATCGACACATTGATTCTAGCTGTTCGTCGTATATCAAGACGGAACCGTCGAGCCCTGCCTCTCTGACGGACAGCATCAACCACCACAGCCCTGGTGGCTCCTCAGACGCCAGCGGGAGCTACAGTTCCACCATGAATGGACATCAGAACGGGCTGGACTCGCCTCCCCTCTACCCTTCGGCCACAGGGCTTGGGGGCAACGGGCCGGTCAGGAAACGGTACGACGACTGCTCCAGTACCATCGCTGAAGATTCACAGACCAAGTGTGAATATATGCTGAACTCGATGCCCAAAAGACTGTGTTTGGTGTGTGGTGACATTGCATCAGGGTACCACTATGGAGTGGCTTCCTGCGAGGCCTGCAAGGCTTTCTTCAAGAGGACAATTCAAGGTTGGTTATTCTTTAAACTTCTTTTCTTTCTTTTGCTCAAAGTGAAATAGTACAATCCTTGACTAAATCCTGTTAGGACTTCAGACTGTACATTTTCATTCTTCATAGTGTTTGGTCCTACAGATGTTACTCATGAAGAAGCCCCTTCGGGCTTCTTTGGGAGTTCTGTCTATCATGTTAAGCCCACTGCCACGTTTATTTTGATTATGAAAAATAGAAAAACACTGGAGCCATCCGGTGCATGTTCAGATTTGTTTTCTGTATGAGTTTCTCATGAATTCCTATAAATGATTGTTGTGAAGAAAACTAATTATTTTCTGAAGGTTGTCGTGAATGCCTCTTGAACACACCTTGTGGCTGGCACACAGGGATTGTGCTTGGGTTTTGCTCCTAGTTATACCACTAGCATACTTAAATTGTTACAGAAATCCAGTTTATTTTTGTTAAAGCACCAGTGCATTTAAAATTGGAACAAAATGCAATAGTGTAGTGCTTTGTGCATATCAGTGTATTAATAACTGGACTTTCACTATACGATATACAGTAGCCTTAAACAGGTTCAACAAATATCTGTAAGATCACATTCTAAGGAGAGTAAGTTGGCAGCTTTCGGTCTCTGCCCAGTACTTTGTACTAATCTGCTCTTGATATCTGTTACAAATACGCCATGTATTTTGGCATAAATTAGTAAGAATGAGATAATTTGCATGACCACTTGTTCTAGCTTCAGAACCAATGGAGACAAAATAACCTTCTACTTTGATTTAGATATCATCCTTTCAACTAAAATTGAAGGTGCTTTATTTAAAGAACGTGAGGCCAAGCTTGGCCCGTACAGGAATACAGTGTCACGTTAAATTGAATTCAAACTTCAGAGACTAAAATTAGGTTGCCAAGTCCAAATTTAAGCTCCTCAATAAAACCTCCTTGATTTTCATAGATGTTGAGCACCTGGAATTCTCAGGAAAGACAATGCAATCTGGTGGTATACTTTTCTTTTTAAAAATGAGCTATGATAAGGAGCATAAAGTTAGTTTCAGTTTGTAATTTCACATAACCCAGAATTTGAAACATTTGGTCAAGATTTCTTAAATATAGTACTTCCATATTTAATGTAAAATTAATAAAGAAAAATAATGAATGTTATTTTAATTTATCCATTGCTGAGGCAATGGCCGTTTTATTCTCCTCTCATTCATTTTACTACTGGGGGATTTGGGTCTTCTGCCAGCATGAAGTACACATTTTATGACGGCCATATAGCCACTAACAAGAAACATTAGACTTCAGTTGTTCTAATGTAGCTGGGTGTTACAATGTTTGCAACCGGTAAACAAACATACCTGTGAAGATTCCTAATGGCCTGGGTTCATCTGTAAAATGAGTGCATATGCAGAAACAGTGTGCTCATTTCAAGTCTTTGTTTTGGAAAAAGTGAAAAAAGAGGTAGGTAGGTGATTTCACTTGACCTTCAAGAACATTTTCAGAAAAGCTCAAAAAATGTTTCCACTGAAGCAATTTGTATTTTGTGGTTGCTAAACTTCAAGCACCAACTTCAGCTAGCAACTCTGGTTTTATAAATGGTATTTGATTGCTATGTAATAGCTGTCCTACAGAACTGAACTGATGCACGATTATTTTAGTTGTATTTTGAGCATGAAAAAATGCCACAGAAATGTTAACTGATTAAAGTGTTGACTTCTGGCAGTAATAGGTAGCCTGCAATTCTACACCGCACCACAGACAGCAAGTTTCTGGGCATGGAAGCACAAGACAGGGACGTCATTCTCCAGATTAGCAACCTGGACTTGGCCACGCAGCTCAAGTTAGAACTGGCAGCTGTGCAAAAAGTCTCAGTACGGTTAGAGCACTAGCTGCATCAGCAGGTGACAGTACTGTGAAGACAAAAAAAAAATGCAGTGAGGCAAAACCAAGCATCGAATGGAAAAGCAATAATGAAGAAACTAAGAATAGGAAGTATGTTACCATCATAATGTCATGGCAGCATATTCAGTAATGGTGCTGACTAAACTAACACAACTGCTAAGAGTTTTCAGATACCATCCAAAATAATGGAAGCTACTTATTTTGGTGAATCAAACCATGGATTGTGGTAGGTGACAAGAAGTATGTCAGAAGAAGGTACTCCTCATGTTTTGAATGGGCAAATTCTACCTTTAAGCTTGCATGAAGAATAATTCCCCTGAGGTTTTTTTGCTCTGAATGATAGAATTTAGTCCCAGTGTTCCTAGAGGTCATTCTTCCCTCTACAATTTCACTTCCTCGTTCATATCACATCCTTTCTCTCCTTGGTTTTAAAATAAGTTGATTACTGCATAACTGCAAATAAGAAAACAGGAAAACAGAAAAAACCCAAGAAATTTATAAATACAGAATAGTAAACCAGACTACCTGAAGAGTCAAATATTGTAACTGTGTTTGTGTAAGGATAACATGTCTTGGCTCAAAGAATTGCTTATTTTAAATGCTAATAATGTAATTGTGATGGGTACTTAATTATAGATTCAATGAAAAAGAACATTTGACTTCCCAAACCTTTCTTGTTTATCATTCATGAGTTACTAAATTAGCTCAGACTTGTAGAACCTAAGTGCTGCTCCTGTTGAAGTCATGGGCAAAACTGCCCTGACTTCAGCAAGAGCAAGGCTGAGTTGATAAAGTTAGATCATGAAACACATCTTGTGTTCACGTCAGGCCTGAATGTCCTTTCCACTAAGTCAATGGGAGTCTTTCCATTCTTTCCATTTCAAAGGAGTCTTTTGAAATCTCAGTAGGTGAAAGCCGGAGGCAGCTGTTCCGAGAGCCAGCACAGTATCTGTACACCACCAGCATCTTACATAAGACAGAAGTGAAGTGCATCACAGGATGCCTAGTAGCCCCTTACATGAGGCAAATTTCACTCTAATGTAGAATATACACCTGTTTTTAAGGTGTATAATTATCATTCCATTTCAGATGACAGCAATTTAGTCTAAAAAATATCTGTTCCTGGCTGACGGATTTCTCCTCTTCTTCTTCCTGCCTCTTGCAATCCCTACTAATTTTCTTAAAAGTAAAGAAATTAAATGAAACCTGTCTTGAATTATAAGAAGGAGTAATTTTGTCTTTTTTGAATATATATTTTTAACATAGCACAGATATACATTTAGGGCTGTGGTAAAGAATGCATAGATTATGATAAAAATCAATAATATTAGAAAAAATTAGAAACAAGAAATTACCTGGCTAAAAAACCAAACCAAACCAAAACCCACCAAAAAACCAGCTCAATATATAAAATCGGTGCCGTCTTAGGTCATAGTAGAATCTAATGACGTTCTGCCCCACTTTGTGACGTATAAGGGATGGGAGAACCGGATGTTGTCTCTGCTCAGCCTAGTACTCATTCCGCTGCAGCTCTCAGTTTGCCTCTGGGATAATTTACATGGTGGCTGATTGCAAATGTCTCATAGAAGCACACACAGAGCCAAATCTCCCCAAAATTGGCTTAACATCAGGGATAGTAGAAAATAGCAACGTCTAAAAATAGTTACAGGTCCATTGATTTTTAAGGTCTCTTCACAGTTTTTGCTGTGCACTGTATTATCTTGAAAACTCCAACCTTTCATTACAAGAAAGAGAGAAAAAAAGAATTTTCAACTGTCAGCTGGGTACAAAGTCTTATGTTCAGCACAGAGGTCTTGTACTTACTAGGTATTTTGTAAATACATTTCTCATCATTTTTATTTGCTCAGTTATCATAAAGACTAGTAAGTACACATTTTGCATTAATAATATGTAATTACTCAGTGCCTGTAACTTAAACATTTCTGCAAGTGGATTGAAATGGTATTCTTGCTTTCAGCAGAAGGATGATAGGACTTACAGATTCAAAGACAGTTTACTATTTCTTTTTATTTTAGCCTTCATCTCTCTAAAATAATGGCCTGCATCTAGACAACTTTCTTCCTCCCTCCTTCCAAATCTTCAGGACTGTCATCTTTGGACTCTTTAAAGTAGCATGAAAAGGCAGTGTGAAAAGCCTGGGTACTGATATGTTGCCTTCCTGGTAAGGCTTTTTGCAAAAATGTCAGAGCTTTCTTATTACTTCCGTGGACAGTGTTTGAATTTTCCCCACAAAAACTAAAATATTTTGCATTCAGTAGTCCTTGTAGTTCTTGGGCTTTGGTTTTTTTGTTTATATGTTTATTTTTTAAGGAAAAACTGTTGGATGAACAGTATGGAGACAGCAATCTTCTGTTTATACGTAGGGTGAGTAAAGCAATAGGTAGTAAGAAGCCCTGCAGTCATACCCTCACTGTCTCATTGAAGAGCTTTATCCCTGACAGTTGTTGCTTGTCCACATCTCCCAACACAAACAAGAAATATTCCATCCGGAAATAGTGTTGTCTTTTTGGTCATATGTGAACTAGACCACGTCTGCCATCTCATTTTATGCTGATCATCTAAAAGCCTTCAGCTCTATAGTTCTGCAGTAATGTAGTTCCTATGGTCTTCAAAGCCTGCTCAAACTAGGAGCTGGATTAAACTGCCTTCTACTTTGTTCACCTTTTTGATTACTCAAAGTTGGTTTTAATCCCTTTAGTGTTCAGGTTTTTCAACCCTCTTTAGAGTGTTTACCCATTACTGAGCCAATTTGATCTGTAAATGTACAAACACTTTACAGTAAATATATATATATTTTTTTTTTTTTTAAATCAGGAAAGTTAGAACTAGCTATGTAAATTCAGATAAGGTGACATTTAAAATGGGCAACATAAAGTTGGATTCAAAGTCGCACATGACTGAAGTGGCTTCCGAAGGTTAATTTGCATCTCTCAAAGCTGACTCCTATAATACTGCACATCATTTTTGTGGAGGAAATGAAAGCAAATTAAGTAAGATTTTATGGCTTTTCAGCATCTTTACTAAGCTAAGATTATAGTTTTTTATAGAAAGATAGGGTGGAGGCTTGCATCTTGGTGCAATAGTCTGTGGACCTTGGCTCTGGTGCAAAGATGGCAGCCCTCCAGTGAACCTAACACTAAATGTCACCTGAATCCATCATTACCTGATTAAATCATTCACCTTTCTTATATAAGTGAAAGTCTGTGCATCAGCATTTCTTTCAAAGAATATTTTAAGCAAGCAATGATAGATATGTTCCCTTTCCCCCTGATCTCTCTGTGCCTATGGGCCAACCAAACTAGCAAGCATTTTCAATTCCTTCCAACATGTCTTTTAATCCTGTCATAATGTCATTGTGTAACTGTGGCAGCCAAACAAGATGAGACAATAAAATATAAACACACTGAAATCTGAGAACCAGAGAGAAGTTTAAAAGTATACAGACGGCTCTATCCTTTTTACTATCTCTGCTTTCCTTACAGCCTTGTAAATTATATGCTGCATTTAGATTATTAGGGAATAAGAATGAGCATCCTGATTTGTGCATGGCTATTTCGAACCCATCAGAAATACTCAGGAAGAGACGTGGTTTACAAATAGTACCAGTACAGTGGTATGTATCGATGCCATTATAATTAGGTCTGGATCTCTATTTGTCATAAACATCTCTGAAAGCTTCCAGCCCACTTATGAAGCTCTGTCTAGTTTGAAACTAGAGACATGTGAAGTCGCAGCTAGCAAGTGATTTATTTTAATGTTTCTATAACTTTTTTAATGACTTTTTTTTACTGCTGTGAAAGTCATTTGGTTTGCAACTTTACAGACTGAGATGTTCTGTGGGCTCATAAACAAACAATGACAATTCTCCATGCTACCTTGGCAGGATGTATCAAAATCGACCTAGATAAAATACCAGTAGGGACAAAATGTAGATGGTTCAGTCTTTCTGACTTGGACAACTCTTCAGTGACTCCCAGGTGGCAGGGCATCAGTTTTATTTGTGTCTTCAAAGCATTGATTCTCTCTTAAGATGACCTAAATGCCCTTCATTTCTGTTGAAGATAAAGAAGTTGACTCCAGTGGGAATCAAAGGTAGTTGGGCCCTTACAGGTGTCATTCAATACCACCTAATACCAGCCTCATATTGAAAATTATGGTGGTTTTTATGATGCTCGAAACCCATCTACCTAAAGTTAGAGGCTGATGCAAAATTTTTATGCAGTAAGACCAACCAGCATCACTTTTACATTTTCATTTTAAATCTCCATTCATGTTGCTTTCTAGGAATAAAAGAAAAAGAAATTAAAAATACATTTTAGAAGTTCTAAATATATTGTAGTTCAGTAACATAGTACACTGGCTTCTTTTAAGCAACTCAACATAGTGATTTCATTTAAAATGGACTTTGAAGCTGGCTGTGTCCCTCTGTCAAATACCATCTTACAGTGTAGAGTTATTTAAAAACTAGCTGCTTCTCCTGAGTTTATTGTAACAGAAAAGACAACACAAGCAACAGAGACGTAAGCATAATCTTTCTTACATGGTCCTATCATCTTAAAAAAATATTTGAGACATTTAGAAACCAAATTTTTAAACTTCTGTAACTCTGTGTGTGCAATATTGTTTCTGAAGTCATCTGGGTGAAAAACTGTGAATACAGTCAACTTTAGGCTTAGTCAGCTCCAGATGACATGTAGCAGAATTCATAGGACTATAATTCATAGAGCTATCTACAGTATCAGGTGAATCCATCTAAGGATTTGTCAGCCAAAACTGGATTCAGTTAGATTCAAATCCAACCTCATTCCAACCTGACCCTATTTCTGAAACCTTATCGACAAAAGTACTTTTACTTGTGAAAATATTTACTCATACTTAAATTCGGTTGAGTTCTGACTGCAAAGTAGGGAACACAGTCTGCAAGAACTGAAACTTTAACTTGAGAGAAAATATTTTTACTTTCAGCTTTGCTAAGACCTATAAACATCAAATACATTTTTAAGTCCATCTGGGACTTTTTCTCTATCCTTCTTTTCCTAAGTTAGCCTGTTACTCTTTATTTCCAACAGCACCTACTTCTCCTCGGTTTCTCAGGAATTATTCTTTTCTGTTCTGGTTGGATTACTTATCAAGGTGTGGCCTAACATACTGTAATTCACTCTCTGTGTTGGCTTAGATTCTCCTGTCTCTCTCTCCAAGACTTCTCTTTTATTAATTCCCAGAAGACCTATGGCTGTAATCCTGGTTACCTTTCATTTTCCAGAGTTTTCATGCATGCCAGTCCACAGACAAGCAGGTGTATACCTTTGGGTCTGTCACCCAGGAAAATAGAGCATTTAGGTGGTACTTGGGGTATACCTTACTGCAGAAAGACTTAAATCCAGTGATGCAGTAGCCTCTATTAAGAATAAGGAGAACACTTGCTTTTTAAATACAAGTTTTTGAAAAAAGGTATTAGGTTACAGAAGCTCAAAGAGAAAGTTTGGGAGAAAAATGGGGCATTATTGAATATAAATAAAGAGATACTGAAATACAGTTTCCTGAGCTGATTATAGCATAAAATTATTACGTTGAAGGAATAATTAATTCCCCTCCATTGGTTTGCTTTTTTTTCTTTTTTTTTTTTTTTTTTTAAATTTATTCTGGACCTACATTGCCACACAGTAAAAGTTTCAATACTGGTATCTTCAGCATTCCTCCTGTTTTTGTAGCTGGCTCATGGCTACTCTTTCCAAACACATTTTCACCCTGTATCTCAGTCTTCCTCATGTCTTTTACTTGTCTAAAGATTTTCTGAGCATATTCCAATAGCTCATAGCAATCCTTTTACATCTTCCGTGTTATAATATCAAATGTCACAGTGTGAAAAGGGAAATTAAGCTTCTGCTAAGAATTGCTGTCTGCAGCTTCCATTCTTGTCAATATTTCTGTTTCAGCTTGTCCCACAGACTGGAGCCAGTTTCTAGAGCCAGCTTCACACTCTTGATACCTGTGAGGTTCTAAAGTTGTAACTGTTGATGACAATAACTTTGTTTGGGATAAGATGCGAAGGCATAAGGCCCAGTGGCCTCTTCTTTGTCATGGTTCTCACTCCTCCTCTTCTGTTACCTTGAGTGTTGCTGTCACTTCGTGCAAGAAATGGTCAAAATGGTCTCGAGAATCTTGGCTAAGTCCAGTCAATTGCCTGGCTTGTAAAGCCATCAAGTAAGTCCCTGTACCATTAAAATTGTACTATGACTCCACATCTCATTCAGGTAACCTCCAAACCTCATCTGTGAGATGAAAAAAATGGTGTCTTGGCCCACTTATCCTTGAGCTGCGTGTAAAGATCTGACAGTCTGAAGCATCTAAAACCAGAGAGCCGGTTACGCAGTGTAAGTTTTCGCAGTTCACCTGCTATCTCAGGATCAAATGGCATCATATTTTTAGTGAGTCAGTTGCTCTTGATAGGCATAGAGTGTTAGAAGTATTTTCTCATCTTTTGGCTGAGATAATAAAATTTAACAAATTAGTAGAAAAAGGAACTGTTTGAAAATAAACATTCCTCAGTGCGTGAGGAGATAAAAGGGACTCAGGCTGGCATAAATCCTGTTGTATTATTACAGCACAGGGCAATGTGTTTGGGGAGTGAAGATTTGACATATATTTTTATTTTCAAACGTCATACTAATTTACATTACTCGGCCCTTTAACTGCCAAACTGTAAAAGTCCATTACGCTACTGAAAGGAATATACAAATTATCCCCTGGCACTTCAGGCAGGAGTTTTACATATATGCTGTTATTCTATCAGCCAGCCAGCTGCACGATTCTATTAAGGAGTAAGTGAGAAAATTATATTGCCTGCAAACTAATTGTACAAAAGACTCTGAAATAAGTAATCAAGGCCAGTCCTTTCTGAAAACCAGCCAGGAGATATTATAAATTGCTCGATCCTTCTTGTCAGCCCAGTTTAAAGACTTAGAGCTGCCATGTTGATTTTGTTTGCTGCATAACAGAGCTACCTCTCCAACTGTTGACAGGACTGGGCAAACTCAACTTACACTCTTACTAGCTGCTCAGTTTCAGCCTCTAGCATCATGCAGTAGACAAGTAAATGGTACAGTTTCCTTCTGAATCTTCCTCATTGAAATAAAATGCAGATCTGAGCATCTTGAATGGATGTAGTGTACCTATGAAATTGTACAGATTCCCAAACACTTCTTAAAATAATTTGTTTCTTCATTTTTAGTGTATAGAAGTAAATAAGAAATTATGAGAGCTCTAATGACCTGCAACGTGCAGTAAATGTAGGTTTTTACCAAAAATACATCCACTAATACTTTGAGTGCTAGGTAAAGTGCATTTTGAGTGTGATATATATACAGGTACATATCCATTGCAAAATTCCATGAGATTTTTTTTATTCTTAAGGAAAGCTCACTGACAGAAATGAAGTCTATCTGTGGGGATATTTAATGAAATACTGCATTCATATGTGACATGGTGACAAAACATTAGTTTCCCTGAACTGTCAGTGTGGTCTAGCCATATTCTAAAATGCTGAAACCTGAAACACTTTAGCAGAACCAGTTACGGCCATTGGTAAGATGTGGATCTTTGCTGCAGCAATAAATCCAGTTACTGTAACTCTACTGAGTTCATTGGAGGAACTCTTTCCAACATCTTGGGAGTTTATTTTCTAACGTCAAAAATTAAGGTTGAACATCTGCTGAAAAATATAATTCATTAACGTAAAGCAGTCTAAATTGATAGAAGATTCCCCCTCTAAGCTAAAATACTGGAATCTAAGTGACTAGAATAATAGCTCATTTTAGAGTTCTTTAGGTGGCAAGAATTTGCAGGAAAAATAAGTTACGTTGTCTGTGCATAATGTGCTACACACTACAGACCCTTGCTGTGTTTCACAGGATTTTGCGCAAAACTGAAATGTCAGGGTATGAATTAGAAGTGTTTACTTAGGGAAATAAGCAATCTTGCTTATATTTTTCTGGGTTTGAATACTACTTTTTGGTGTTGACACCTGTACCTTTGTCAACTGTGGTTTTGCACAAGGGCTCTGTCTATAGTGGGCGTGCTCCACTTGCCTCGATACAGAGCCTTGCTGCTTGAAGTTCTGTGTTGTAATCTCGATCTTGTTTTTGATCAAGATCATTTCTGACCTTGTGCAAAGATATCTCTGATCTCGTGCAAAGCATTTCTGATTCCCTGTTTCTTCTTTTTTTAAATAGGGATGTTAATACATTTATTACTATAATATGATGAAGTTAATTAGATACAATTTGTGAAAGGCTTTGAAGGTCTCCCTGTGTAGTGGTTTTGCCTCACTAAGAATGCCTCGTTAGAGTGTGAGAGGATAATGTGAATCTTTTTTTAAGCTTGCCCTTACCATCCTTTCCTGTGTATCATTCCAGAAGTCTTATTTCCTAACTTTACTAACGCGTATCGGAAGGAAGTTTTGCAGGAACTGTTGTGCTGAATTTCCTACCCACTGTATCCTTCAGTTTCTTCAATAGCTTTCTTCTCAGAAGTTAAGGCAGGGGAAGAGGAAAAACTGAAGTTTGAGTTTTGTCAACAAGAACCATTAGCATTTAGACATACCAAGATCTGTTTTACTCGCCAGCATTGCTAAGTCAGTAATGCAGCAATGTTCAGGAGGAAGAAAGCTCGCAAAGACCTGAGAAGGTTGTGCAAAGTCTGCTGGTTGTATTGGCAGAGTATACACTGCACCTCCTTTATCATAAAAACTTAACCAATTTTCAATAGACGTAAGTGGTTTAAGTATTACTTCCTGTTGAATTAGCAGTTGCTGAGCATTTGAGTCTTTGTGCAATCCTGCAATCCACTAATGTGATATTTAATGAGGAGACATCAGTCTGGAGAAAGGTAGTCAATATAAATCAGTGTTTACAAAGTGTGATTAACTCTGAAATATTTCATCAATGCTGTGGTCCCAGGCAGAATCTATGCTAATTATTAGAACCTGCGCATGTTTCAGGGGACTTTGACGGACCCTGAGTGCAGCAAACATGGAGCAGCAAAATTGCAATTATGCTTGGACTGTCTCTGATGACAATTTATGCATTTGGTGTGATGACCTCTTGCTTCCCAAGAGGGCAATAAACAGAATGCATTTTCATTAAGATACTAATGCACTTAATCACAGGGGGAAAGGGTTAGAAAGTAAAGAAATACCTTTAAAGCAAGATGTGACAGGCTGATGGGGAAGATACTTTATTTAAAAGTCAGTTTCCTGGTGAAACTTCTGACTGCTGGGAAGTCTGTCATGCTGAATGTAGTCATGGGCAATAGGATGCATGGCTGGGCAGGTGAATAAGCTGAGCTAAGCTGTTTTATGAAAAGTGCAGTGATACTAGGGCAAAAGAGAACAGATGTTCTCCCATTTAGACTTGGATACCCAAAGATGTGATTTTAAAACATGTAAAGAAAATTACTCACATGTATTTTACCCATTAATTTTCAGGCTCTTTTTTTTTCTTATTTTTGAGAATAAACAATATGTACTAAGCAGTAACAAAAAAAATGGGGACACTGCTTTGTCCAGGGGGGCTCACATTTAAGGATCTAGCTTGTTCGAGGCCTTAAGGAGAGTTGGGGGAAACAGAGGCAAGCATCTCCCCCAGTTGTTGTTATTCTGACAACTTGGTAGGAATGACACTATTTCTGATGCCTCTCAGTACAAGAACTCTGTCTAAAGTATAGAGAGAAGGGGGGAGATCCTGGCTGAGAGGTCTGACCCGGCAGCCGTAGAACGTGCTGGATGTGGTGGTAGCAATGCCGGTGAGCCCTGCCTGATACGCTGTGCCTGCTGTTGTGGAAGGAGGAGGGTGAAGCTCTGTAGTACCTGTTACAGTTGATTGTGCAATAAAGCATGACAGTCTCCTTTTCATATTCTAGACAAAGAAAGACTGATTAAATGGGTGAAAAAAAGGAAATGGAGAGTGCTCAGCCTAGGAGCCTAGGCATGTTGCTTGGTACAGACAATAAATGACAAAATTTCCTCCTCCTACCAGCAGGAATAACCTACGTGAAGGATTTTGCTAGGGACCATGTATGGAGCCAGACACAGACTTGCGTTAATTGCGGTTTTGTATATTTTTTTTTCATATAGCTGTCTAAATTTAAAAAAAGTCAAAAAGCTTATCCTTTAACTTGGCTTTTCATTTTTACTTGAAAGGTGTTTCACTTTTGGTATACTTGATATATTTCAAAATTAAACACAACAGCAGTTGTATGAGTACTTCATATATCCATTGTGTTGGTTAGTCAGTGATTCTGAATACCTCTCTTTTCCTGTACTTTCTATTACAGGTAACATAGAATACAGCTGCCCAGCAACAAATGAATGTGAAATCACAAAGCGCAGACGCAAGTCCTGCCAAGCCTGCCGCTTCATGAAGTGTCTAAAAGTTGGCATGCTGAAAGAAGGTAAGACTGATCAAGTCAATATGTATCTCTCTGCAAACGCATGCAACGATTGTAGGGCAATCAGGAAAGAAGAGAGATCGGTGAGTGTTCTAATCAGTTATTGTAAAGGCAATTTTCATGTATACTTGCTCTTCCTGACAGTCTATTTCTAAGCTATGGAATCACGGTGTATCTACATAGAGTTCATTTTCTCTGAAATATTTCTAACTATGTGTTGTACAGCAAAATGTACCCCAGCATTCAGTCTCCTTCAGTAGGTAACTAATAGAATAATCTTCAGAATATATCCTCTCATTTTCCTTAATGCTTTAACATAATGAATTCTCAAAGATTTCTTTCCTCCATTCCTTATCCACTGTTAGTATGTCCCAGTTCTGGCAGAAAAATACACTGTGCCTTCTCTTCCGTATTTTTACTCAGTCTTGATTTCATCAGGACAAACAAAAGGGTTACTTCTCAGTTAAACAAATATAAATATTGAGTATGTCTACTGAAGTTACTGTAACTATACTGCAGCAAATAATGGCATAAAGAAGAGGAGAATCTACCCCTCTTTTTTTTTTTTTTTAAAAAGCATGTGAGAACCACTGCCCCTCACTGTAAGTATATGTTGAGTGTGTTAATTTGTCAGTTACATTTTGAAGATACTGAATAACAGGTAAATGTAAGAAAATATTTCCAAGAAACAGTGCTATCTCACCTGGAACCTGATTCATCTATGTTACAGAAAGAGGCAAGTCCTTAAATCTTAGTCGCCTGCTATGCACTGCTATTGCTGTTAATATATATGCAAAAATACACTTTTATGTGCATGTATTGTATACATTATTATTGTAGTGCATTGTTACCACCGAGAAAGAATAACAGAAGATGTTCCGGACTTCTGAGCTAGAAGTCCTTTAAAATAAAATCCTTTTAAAATAAAATCAATGTAATGTTTTCTAAATACTGTCTCCAGTGGAGAGAACTTTGTGTTAAGCAACGACTTTAAAGTAGTCCCATGCAATTTTGCTTTGTCAGTGCTTAAAAAGTCAGCTTTAATAGATGGCCGATTTTTGCAAATCGTTTGATGGTAATTTAAAACAGGTTTAAGTATACAGCTATCAGGGTAAAATCCAAGAACAACATAGACCAGTGGAGAGATGATGGAAAATTAGGCCTATCACGCACCTACAGACATATTCTTATTGGATTATACTTACTAAGAATAAACCTTGTTCTGTGCAACTGCTTTGGCAGATGCTATGATCCTGTGAGCCAAATCCTGCTGTCCTTAGTCTTACTTGAGCAAAACTCCTGTCAGATTCAATGGGGATTTTGTCTCAGTAAGAACGGCAGGATTTGACCCTCTCTTCCAGTGGTGATGGAGGGTTCTTACTTGCCAAAATCCTCATGTAACTGACCGCTAGAAGCAGTTATTTAAAGGTTAAATTGTGATGCTTAGATAAACTGTAGAAGGAAAGGAATGTCTGAGTGTGGCACCTTTTGAAAGGGGCTGTGCTTCTTAACATCTTTTTTTAGTAAGTTAAGACCCCATATCACTAGTAACTTAATATACAGATATATTGAGCAGCTTGTTCAGAAACGAAACAGTGCTACCAAGAGTACATACAGGTGAATTGGTTTAGACCTTTTAAATTTTGGGGACACCATTGCACGTCCATTAACATACATATTTAAAAATCTAGCCTGTGTGCAGCTTCTGGGACTGCATGAGAAAATTAAGTGACTCTTCTACAAATGAGTAATTATCTCAGTTACCAAAATTGTGCGCATATTTACTATGTTTCTGCACACAATTTTGGTAACTGGGGTAATTTAGTTAGACAATTCAAATGCACATTGTGAATCAGATTTTTGCATGAATGGTTATTGTCTACGGATGCAAATCAATCCCACAAGTTTTCTTAGTCAGAATTTCATAAATTATCTACCCTAAAAGTACATACCTTTATCTGAAAGTTCTACAATGACAAAATAACTAATTCCTTTGAAAAGAAGGTTCCTTTGTTAGCCCCACTCCTGTCCACTCTTATTGTGTGAGATTTTCTGTCAAAACGCAGTAAGATTTCTACTTATTTTTAATAATTGAGTCTTTTTATCTAGGGGAGACTTAGCTTATCTTTCTCTTCAGGTATTGCTTACCTACCACCTAATAGGACAACCTAAAAGGACTTACAAGAGCGTTTTGGTTTTTTTCCCCCTTTAGTGGCCACTTTTACTTTTGAAACGATACTGATTCATAGTATGCTTTTAGGACTGTACTTGGAATAGAGATTTTTTTTTTCTTTTGTTCTTGTTGGAAGGTAGTTTTGGAGACAGGTGTTGTTGTTTTTACCTATGGGAAAGTCTGGAGATGAGTTTTTGGCTTTGGATTTGACCACATCCTTAATGCACAGAATGAAGGAAGATTATATACTTACTTCTTTCATGTGTAAAGTGGTGTAAATTTATTGATTAGCATGGACTTACACCAGGAATTATTTCATCTCAGTATATCTTAAATGTTTCTTTATGAACAGACAAGGATTTCAGCCCCATGCAGCATGTCAGAGATCATGCTGCAGTAAATCTATTCAAATGTAAACCTGTTCAATTCAATTACCAGTTTATAATAAAATTTGCTGCTGCAGACTCCACGTTTGTCACAGCAGTCTCTACATGCTGATGGCACAGCATGCCTGGAAATTGACAGCCTAAATCTATTTACAAAAAAAATTTAGTTGCAGACCTGAAATAAAATCAAGTTTAGACAGCTTTGAGAGGAGCATCATATTCCTTACAAGAACTTCTGCACATCTGACAGCGTGCATATTCTCCAGAAATCTTATCCTGTTAGTGGGGAGTTTTCTTCTAGAAATTTTCCTTAACAAACAGTTCTTAAATGTAATCCTAAGTGAAACAATTATCAGATATTGTGCTTCCCTTCACATTTGGAAGGACTTTTTATTACATTGTCATTTTGTGAACTGTCATATAAAATTCATGATAGAAATCACAGTACCTGGAAAAAGATCCTGAGTTTTATTTTAGCTTTTAGGGCAAGGTCCGAAAACCACTTACAGCAGATATATAGAGTGGCTTCTCTTGTGACAGCTGCATGTTATATCATTTATTGTGGGAAGATAATGATGCTTTTCATCCAGCATCCCGTGTTTCTGCGAGAGACCTAGTGTAGAAATTTGGGGCCCACGTCTTGGGGCCAGACCCTGGAGGGAATTGGATCTCTGGTCACGTGTAATACAGGGTGGACTGGGGAATTTCTGAACATATTCTCAAGGATGTTGATGGGGCATAGCCAGCAACACTTAGATCAAGATTCTTAACAATTTTATAAGTCGTGGGCCAGAAGCTAGAGAAGGAAGGGTAAAGCAATGTCATACTGGGCTGAGCTGGCATGGGATTGAAGTCCTGCCTCCTGTCTGCATCTCCTGTTGAGTAGCACAAGAAAGTTACTACAGACTGATCCAGAGGAACACTTTATTTTGGTTTAGCCCATGGACTGTTACTTGAAAACATAAGTCTAGGTGTACGGAGGCTTTTTGAGGACGTGTTATGCTTCATATTAAGCATTCAGCAGATGCTGATGAGCTTTTAAGCACATGACAAATATGAGGGTGTCATATTTTCATTTACTTTCCCAGGTAGTGGTTATTAGCAGCACAGCAGAATATACTTTGCTCAAAGAAAAAAATTTACATTTTTCTATTTTTAATTCTGTGTGTCAGTATTATGAAAAATCAGATTTTCAAGGATCACAATTGGTTCTTCTCCTGAAATACAGTTTCTTTGACTGTGCTTATTTTTTGGTGGATTCTCTCAGATTCACAAGAACAGGTGAAATAACATAAAGATTCTTCTGTAGTCTAGGGAGAAACTTTTCAAATGTATCCTAGTGATTTCTTTAAATAATATTGCAACTGCTAAAAGGGCAGGAAAGAACAGTTTGCCCTTTTTAAAAATGAACACTTTAAGACATTCTCTTGTTTTCAGTTCTATTGATTTATAATCAGTGTTTTTAAGTTTGGCCTTTCAGACACTTTGGAAGCTGGTGGTTAGTTTGCTTCAGGTGGTAGAATTAAATCTATGTTCATGTGCTGGATTGGGTGTTTTAGCTATTTTCCTTTTTATACAGCTAGCTGGAGTGAGAAAAAGGGGTTAATTTTTTCCTTTCTAAGAAGGAAAATTGGATGTAAAACTGTGTAAGTTGATATGGGAAATCATGGGTAGATATCTGACTTCACCCCCAATTCCTAGTCAGTCTGGTTGAGTTCTACTTTTAGTTTTCCATTAGTACTATATGCCTTTTAATACTATCTGTGGGACTACTTGCTAGCATGTGACTGTGATAGGAGATATTCCAAGTTTATTGTACTATAGATCTTGCTCAGAATAGCTGGCCACGTGAAATAATTCCACTGGAGTAATTATTCCAAAATAAAATTACTTTTTGTTTCAGGTGCAGTGTTCATATAACAATTTTTTCCAAGAGGTTAGTCCATATGTTTCAGTTTTCTCTGTGGAGGCAAAGCCATAGCCTCAGTTTTATCTGTCCCTATAGTGTAGCAAGGTTAAAAATTACAGTTCAGAGGGGAACCTATTGAGTGGCACTAACGCAGCTTTTAGACCATCTGAAATATTGTATCCTGTCTTAGCTCTTACAGTTCTGAGCAGTGCTAGTTCATACTTCTTACAGGACTTAACACCAAAACATCTCCCCTATATCTCTCGTCTCTGATATCTGGATGTTTTCAGAATTTTTTATGGTTTGTTTGCAGTGGCTGATCTGCATTGCTTGTTATTTCAGAAAGAGTAGTTCATAAGTGGGTGATACATAAGGAAACAAATTTAAGTTTATTTGAAAAGTAAATTATACCATAATGAAATGGCAGAAAATTTGGGTTGCTTCACATAAGTATGTTTGAATTTTCCTTATGAATGGATGGCCTTTACAAATTACCATCAGCCACTTTGTACCCAGTTAGAATAGACAGAGTGACAGAATTCCAGCTTAATTAGTCCAGCTATTAAAAATGGGAGGCCAGATCCTCACTAGTATTAATTGAAGCTGGTGGAGCTACGTTAGGTTGCTGTTCATTTTGCAGCATTTACCAATCTATGCTATGGGGAAATCGGTAATATACCTTTTCGTGTCTGTGAATCTTTCCTGTGCAAGTATGTTAGCAGTCATTCCGGCTCTAAAAATGAATAGAAACTCTCCAACCACATCAACTGGCAATGCTGACTTCAGTGTAACCCTTCCCATCATAGTAGTGCAGTTAGCATGTTGTGCTTACACTCCTCGCTGGCCAGCCCTTAACACTTCTCATTCAGTAGTTTCCTTGGGTTTTTCTAAAAGGTTTCATACAGTCCCTCAAAAGTGACTTCAGCATCCCCAGGGCAGTGTTAAGGCAGAAGTCAGAATGTGCCTTGTGTGTAAAGAAATTCTGTTCTTTAAGTTTTTTCCTTCAGCACTGATCTGAATAAAAGCAATTATTGACAGTTTTTTAAACACTTGAGCATTTTAGATGGTCACAGTACTGTAATTAACCAGAAGATTATTACACATTAGTTAAACTTTTTCTTAAATGCTAAAATTGCGGTTCTCTAAAGTATTTTTGCTTCACACTTTGAGAGATTTCATTAATTGAAATATAAGAATACATTTTTTTTAAGAGGTGTGTGTATTTTAAAGCATAAATTAGTGAGTTTCTTATGCAAAGATTACTGCATGAACATCTTTGGCTTGTGTTAAGCAGCAGATCGGATTAAATTATCATATTGATCCTTTCTGGTTTTGACAATCTCTGAAAATGAATCCGATACAGCAAGGAGAATAGGCAGCTTGAGTTTACTCTTACGTAAAGAGATGCATGATACGCACAGGAGCAGATTAATGGGTTCTCTCTCAAAATAATAAATAAAACTAAGCAATCCTCTTTATAACTAAAAATGTGTTATCACCTATATTTTGAGGCCAGTGAAAAAGCCTGCTTAATAGGATTCCTCCTAACAACATCTCCTTTGAAAAGACCTGTGCATAAGACATTGCCAAGGTAAATTTCTCTCACAAGTCTAATACCATTAGTCTGCCAAGAAGAAAGCAGAAATTATTGTGGAGGAAGTTTTAGTTTCTGCTGCCTTCAGAAATTAGAACAAAGGGAAGGAGAAAGCATTAATGGTATTCAAAGAAAATATTTCTGTACAGGATGACAGTTAATAGAGTGGTGTTGACCTCAGCGAGATTTCTTATGCTCTCTATTGTAATATTACACTTAAGGAGCTCCTTCATTAATGCAGGATATTAAAAAAAGCTCCTGTGTTATAACATCAAGAGATAACACAGTGCATCTTCTGTTGAAGTCTCTTCTGAATATCAATCCTTTTCTGTGTCTCAGTGTATTATGAGGGAGTTTGGTTTCCAGTGCAGATATTTTTTGGAAGTGTCTCTTTTCCTCTTCTTTTCCCTCCTTTTCCCCTTTCCCTCTTTCTTCCCCCCCCTTTCCCTCTTTCTTCCCCCCCCTTTCCCTCTTTCTTCCCCCCCCTTTCCCTCTTTCTTCCCCCCCCTTCCCCTCTTTCTTCCCCCCCCTTCCCCTCTTTCTTCCCCCCCCTTTCCCTCTTTCTTCCCCCCCTTCCCCTCTTTCTTCCCCCCCTTTCCTTCTTTCTTCCCCCCTTCCCCCTTTCTTTCCCCCCCTTTTCCCTTTTTACCCCTTTCCCCCTTTCCTTCCCACCTTCAATTTCTCCCTTCCCCTCCCTTTTATTTCCTCCTCCCCCGCCCTTTTCTTTCCCCCTTCTCCCTTGCTCTCCTTCTCTTTCTTTCATTCAACCTGTACTTGGTTTAATATATACTGGGACCTGTTAAATCTCCTTGGAAACAATAGAAACTAATCTCTACGTGTTGTTGGTGTTCATAAGTAGGCCTTTCCTCTTAACCAAAATGTGGCCTGATAGCCCAGTTCACACATTAGAACTGACAGCCCAATTTGTCTGCCCTAAAACATGGCTCATGACTATCCACTCTCTGTAACTGATGAGGAAGGACAAACTATTCAACTGCAGGTTAGTGTTTATAGTGAGCTCAAGCAACTAGCATTTCTATTCATCCATTAAAAAATACTCAAGAAAAAGCAAATATTGGAGATGTGGGTATTCTTTCTGGGTTTAGAAATCATGTGAAAGTACCTACAGCCAAGACCAGCTGTTGGCCTCCTGAGAAGTTCTCACGGTGCTTGTGTTGCAGTGTTGTGCCAGTCTGGTTTATGTTCTGCCTCTGAGCATTTTTGGTCCCCGTAATCTCATTGGGAATGGAACAGAGAAGTCCCATTGATTCACTGGACTGAGTCTTTAAACAAAATTTCTTTCTTTCTAGATACAATTTTGTTTTGCAGTTATGCCTTTATACAAATACTCCACTTTCATAAAAGAGACAGTATGAAGTGAATGTAGAGAAAGTAGTATCATTTATACATCTGTGTTTGAGAACTATTTACATTTCTTGGCTTTCCACAGATTTGTGAATGTACTTTTTTTGACGTTGGCATCTGCAGATCTGGGGTCAAAGCTGTTTGCTGGCCCACTCATCTGCAGCTTCCTTGGGATTAGATGTTAGGCTTGATTCTGCTTCCACAGTCATCACCGGTGAGAATCCCAGTGACCGCAGTTAATTGCAGGGTCAGGCAAGCATCAGCGAAGAACGCATTTGGCCTATAGTTACTTTGTAGTTTTGTTATTAAAAATAGTGGGTTTGAAAGATTTTGAATGGGATTAATATATACGGTATTTTTCTTAGTGCACATACCTTACCTATTACATCCTCAGAATTAGAAGAAGTAGATTCTACAGATTCACAAGTCTACTTAAATTGGAATACCATTAAAAATTAGTCACCTTATGATGAGAAAATATTAGTACAATTTGGGGTTGTTAACTGAACATCCTCATTTGTCATATTTCTTCTTTTGATCCTAAAATAAGGAAGCAGTATTTTTCTAATTTTCTAGAAATTATTACTCCATTTTTTAAAAAAGATATTCAGTGGATTTAGCCCCTGTGAACATTTGGTTATGCACTGAAAGTACAGTGACAGCAATATAAGTGATAAGGGAAGGTAGAGACAAGCCTGAAGGATGTAGGACTGTGTATGATATGGCATCTTTTCCCATGAGCTCCCAGACAAATAGCTGCCTTTCATTCTTGGTCTCTGCCACCCATAAACACATACATCAATGTGGCACTGCCATTTATTGCAGAGTGCTTGAATTTTTATACATGGGTCTTGCCTGATATTAAATAGGGGTCATTTTGTAAAGAATATCATTAATGTTATTTGTATTCTTTACTTTTCTGTTTCTGCTGTGCAGATACTTGCACATCCCATGCTTGAGGGGAGTAGGTTTAGCATCTCAGGTAGAAGGTGCATTTAGCAGTGATGCATATGCATATCTCTAAAATGCCACTTTGGAGCCAACCCCTTTTTGTTTTTTACTTAGCCTTTACTTGGGCAGCACTCACATCTCCTCCATAAGACTTTGGCTGTGTAAAATCTTAGTAGAAACAATAGGATGTATGGTAGGATTATTTGGGGTGAAGTGCTGAAATGATGTAGGTGCTGCTAAATGGAACCCACGTGGCAGATGTACAGGCAGACTTTTGCTGCTTGGGATGGTTTGGCACCAAAAAGCTTGGAAGTTGAGGAACTCTCTTGGCCTCTTCACTCAGCCAAAGCAATGAACATGTTGAGAAGCACTGAAATTACCATCTGCAGTTGTTACGTCTGACCTCCTATAGTACTATCCCTAAAATATTTCACACTTCTAAATCTCTGCTGTCCTACAAAAAAAAAGTTTAAATCAACATGGTTTATTGGGACGTTAATGTAACTAAGCCACAGTCCTCTCTCTGGTCAGTCATTGTCCGTTTTTAAGCTGGAGGTGTTTTTAGCAGTGGTGAGTCTTTGTCACTTCTACTCACTGAGTCACTATGTGAGGCTGGAATATTATTTCACTTGCAGTTTGCAATGTGGCTTTTGTGGTTGAAAGTCAACAGCCTGAAATCTGAAATAAATGTCATCTTCAGCAGTGAATTGTCATTATGTCAAATTTTGCCATGCTTACTAGATATTCTAGTAATAGATCTTATCTAACCAGCCTTTTCTTTTTTCTTTTTTCTTTTTTTCTTCTTTTCATTTTCTTTGGGTATTTATGTGACAGAAAAGGGAAACTATCAGGGGGACTCTGTTTCCCTCATAATAGTGACTTAATATAACTATTAATCTTTATAAATGAAAAACATAGCTTTATTTTAAACCTCAATAGTCTTTTATTAGATTAATGATTCTGGAGAAAGTCAAACACAAGCTGTATTAAATATATTCACTTACTGAATAATACTTATATTTTCCTGTTTACTCTTTATTGTTCCAACAAAGTTAATATGTTTATCTGTTTTTCTCTTCTTAAGCATCTGAGTTTAGTTCTCAAGATCTTCAGGTACAAGATCAGATATCAATTTGATTTACAATTTTAGTGCAACAGATCCAAAATCAACACTCTGTGCAACTTGCTT
Source organism: Calonectris borealis (assembly GCF_964195595.1). NCBI lineage: Eukaryota > Metazoa > Chordata > Aves > Procellariiformes > Procellariidae > Calonectris > Calonectris borealis. The sequence goes on along the minus strand of NC_134314.1, from coordinate 105,300,537 downwards.
ACGTAGAATCTTGTTGCAGTCCACGTTAAAACAGTTAATATTAAAATAGTTAATTTAGAAAAATTAAAATACTTAATAAAAGTAAGTCTGCGTGATACTGTTCTGTAATCAGCTTAACTCCAGTCTGTGCCCTTAGTGGCAGAATTGTTGGTGTGCTATAAATGTTTTGCAGCAAAACTGCTTGAGTAACTAGAGAATATTGGTAACTTGCTGTATACTGAGCACATGCAGACCCTAAGAATCATACGAGACTATCATCCTCATCTTTTGTCTCCTTCTTTTCTTTCCTTTTTCTAGGCAAGAGGTAGTCCATACAGCAGTGCTGTTCTTGTCATTTTTAATCAGCCATATCAAAATTATTTATTGCATCGGCATTGCCCTTTGTCTCTTTCTAATATTCCTTTTCAGTCCTGTGGGTGGCTGACTGAAGAAAGGCTTTCCAGATGGGCCATGTCTTTCGTTCTGGTCTGAATCAATCAACAGATCGGTCTTATATCATTTGTTAAACAGTTGTACAGCCACATGTTGCTCTTCATGACAGCCTGCCAGATTGGGTTTACTATGGTGTCCAGTGTCTACATTTCCTAAGTTCTATCTCATTTTCCTATTTTCTGTAACTCAATGAAAGCTTAAGAAACAGGCACCTTAGATTTCATTGTGTGGCCAATCCCAAGGGTTATCTACTGAAACGTGAGAGGAGGAACATATTTGTCATAAGTCACCAGAACTACTGCATTTCTGGATATAGTTTGTGGAATCAGTTAAGATGACTTAAGAGATGGCATAAATACACTTTGGATCCAGACTGAGGGTACCTGCCCATGATTATTGGAATGTTAGGAGAGGTCTTGCTCTCAACTGATTTTTAAGTTCACAAGCCACTTGCTGGTTTCCCTGTCAAACTTTTAATGAGGGCTCTTAAGCTTCCAATTGCAAGACAGATGAGACTGCTAAGTATCGAAATAGGAAAATGGGTGTTTACCTTAAAAAGTAGAAAGCTGTTTTAAAATACCAGTTTAAATGTATTGCTTTTGTGAATTCTCGCTCAAAGATGTACTAGAAAAGTTTCTGCTAATTTATACCTCAGGCTGAGAAGGGAAGCTCTAAGTGTAATGATCTTATTATAAAGGGACTGAACAGGCTTCTCCTTTTCAACAGCCCTCAAGAGCATCACCCCAAAATACAAATCTCTGACTGTATTCCAGACAAAAAGAGAAGTTGGAACACCTTTGCATCTGGTGTGTACAGGCATAGTCTTTGCTGATGCTTTTCGTCTGACAGACATGCCACATGCCCCGTTGCTTGGTCTTGTGTGAGATGCAAAGGAATGCAGTAATCAGAGAACAAAGCCACAGACTAGCTGAGATGACATAAGATTCTTTTTTCTTCTCTTTTTATCTTCTCTCATTTTCGTGATTTTCTATTCTTTTTCGTCTTCATACCACAATTGTATCAGAAGAATGCTGATGAGAAAATAGTTGCTGCAAGCACATATCCTCCAGGCAGTCTGTTTCTGGCCAGGTGGGAGAGAGAATCATTAATTTCTTGAGGTTCTCGTTACCTGACCTGCACTATTTTGTGAGTACTAGTCAGGCTGAATGACTGTATTTCCTCCTGGGCATCCTGGTATTGCTGGAGATATCCATACTGGCAAGATACTTCAGCTCATCTCTAATTAAAATACTTGTTATGAAGTATTCTTAAACACGGCTGCTTAATTAAGTTAGAAAAAGCATTTGGATGCAGACTGTGAAGGCTTCAAACGTTGGAGTTCCTCTCTAGGGAGATGCGTGCAATCAGAAAGCATTCTGAATGCTAGCAATCCATCCCATTTGTTCCCATTTGTTTTCTCTAATTTCCTGCCTTTTTTAATGCTGGTTAGCTGAAATAAGTCCTCCTTCCCTCCTCTCCACAGTCCCCCTTTATGGAATAGCCCATGACACGTGCCTGTAAAGTGGCTTCTTGGGAATTTGCAAGTCTTTGAATGTGTTATCTGATTAAAGGGATGTATGTGTCTTTAATTCTCATCTGCAGTTCCACCTTTGACCCCATCTGTTAAAGTGGAAAGGAGTTGAGAGTCAGCAAAGTCCCAGATTCAACCCAGATAACCTGCAGTGTGCACATTTGAATGCTTTAACTCTTTGGTTGCCCCTGAAAACTACATACTTAATTAAGTGACAGGTTTGATTGGAAAATGTGGCAGGTCTGATATGAGGCAGGTGTATTGTTTATTTTGTTGATATGCTTAAGTTAGGATAATTTAGTTCTGGCTTCACCTTTTGTATTAAAGAACGAATTAGCACATAGTTGCGTGACACAAACAGGTATAATATCTTGTTTGTGTGTATATGCTTGATATATATATTTTTTTTTAATAGACCAGTCTCCTGCTTACAGAACAGGAGGGAAAGTTCAAACCCCCACGTCTATTACACATACTTCCTTTTTGAATGGGAAGCTGAATTACATGGTTGGAAATGATGTTGCAATTTTGGATGGGATTTTTAGATAGCCTCGAATAACACATTGAAAGATTAAAAGACATAGATGACACGAGTGTCATTTTCATTTTATTTTGCTAATATTACGCATTTTCTGCAGAACAATGTGATTGTGACATTTCCTGTGCTTTGCAGATGCATAATGTAAGTGACTAGAATACCCCAATACATTTGAACCTGTGGATGTTTTCATCTTTCCTCTGGTCATTTTCTTTCCTAGCTTTCAAACACTCTTAAAACACTGAAAGGATTTTCAGTATCCCAGATCTATCCCTGTTCTCTGAAAGCTAGAGCCAAATTCTTCCCCCACTTACATCTGTTCAACTCTGGTGGTTTCACTTATGCTGCGTGGCTGTAACAATGCAGAATTTGTCCTAATCTGCCCTTTCTTTTTTGATGGAGAATATGCACATGCAAGTGAACATAAACACAGTAAGTTGAACTGCAAATAGAAAAAAATATATATTTTGTGTGTGTGTATACACAAATAGAGAGAGATAAATAGCACACAGATAGGTTTGATGGTATATCTACTGTACATAATATTGTAAATGGTATCTTGCTGTGCTGAAATCTAGGCAATATGAGTTCAGTACTAAAGTGTTCAGGTTGCACCTGAGCTAGCTGGAGCCTGCCAGCCTCTGCAAGCCCACTGAGAGCATCTGTCTCGCCACCACCTTGCTCACGCTGTGTCCTCTGCAGGCTCTCCGATTCTTCCGACTATGAGCATAAATCATCCACCTGTCAGGAGCTCTAGCTGCCTGGATTATGCAATGCCTGCCTTCATTTGGAGATGGTGTGAGCAGAAGATTGCGGCAAATGGTTTGCATTCATTTTAATGCCGTTCCAGCATCTCTTCAGCTTTAATGAGGGTTCAGGGTGACGACGCCCTGAGACAATGAAAGTCCTAGAGACCCAAGCTTGCTTTGTATGTTTGTATGGCCTAGTTAAATTTTTTTTTTTTTGCTTTTTTCCTTTCTTTTTTTATTCCCTCCCCCCCAAAGAAATGAATGGCTTGAAAATTGAGGCAGAGAATGGGTATTGCACAAAGCCAGCTGTCCACAGCTCTGTTTTTTGGCCTTGTAATACTTCCCTCCAGCTGAGCAATGAAGAATTTAAAAATCAGTCATGTTTAATGTTGATTGTCCATTTGTGCTGTCTAAAGCTGCATAATGCTTAGATGCCTTCACTTAACCATTTAAGAATCCTACCTTTGCAATTTATTCAGTTACAGGTATACTGGATGATGCTATCATTTGTGGAATACCATGTTGTATAACCAAATTTAAAATACAGTTCCTCTGTATAAAGTTCTCCTCTTACTAACAACAAAAAAATTGACTCTCAGTAAAATTGTCTTGTTTCAGCTTGTTAGACCTGAATTAATCAAATTCCTTATTCACTTATAATTTTAATAATGAATTATAGGCAGAATAAATACGGGTATTATATTTGTTCACATGTGTAAACAGAAGAAAAAAATGGAGGCTGTAAGACAAAAGCAGTGCAGGTCCTTTCAAAGGCAAACGTTGAAGGTGATGAAGGTAAGTTGGACCTTTACACCTGTAGTATCTGTCTGTCCCTAACCTGAAACAAATTCCACCAGATTCTTGCAGGTACAGCCTTTAGACTGTAGCCTTATATGACCGTCAACCTCATGTTCTTACTTGCCTGAAAAACACTAGGTAGTACTAATAGTAAAATACTTAGTTTTAATCCTAATCAGTAGTTAGCAGAGGAAATACACATGGTTAGTATCTTAACACTACAGGTTCACTTTTTTCCACAAATATTTGAGAAAACAAATTTGTTTAATAACTTTGGAAAACACTGGGCTTGTGCAACATGATTTTTCTGTAGTGAATGCGTCATGAGCTTGTCAACAATTTCTTCAGAGAATATTTATTTTAAGTTTTAGAGCACTCCTGTGATGTAGGCAGTAATATCCCCATTTTACAGTATTTAACCTAAGACAAAGAGAACAAGAGCTGCTTAGTAAAAATCACATGTGGTGTTAGAGGTACAGCCAGAATTGGAACTTCTGCTCCGAGGTTAATGTGTCATTCAGCCTGGGACTTCAAAGTCCAGCCGTTGCCACCCCTTTCTCACCCAATGACTGAAAGAGAGAAAGCTTTACTGCTTGTTGGTTTTGGGGTTTATATTTCTCTTTATAACACTTCCCTTTATATGTGGATTCTTCAATCAGCTCCTCATGAAAAGAATCCTAAAAGGTGAAGCCAAATTAAGGCCAGCTTTTGTCAACAGGAAAGATAAAGCACTCTATTTCAATGCACATGTGTATTTCCTGTTGATATTAATAGAAGATGCTTACACACATGAAGGAATCTGTGTTGCCAAAATATTTTAAGTTTTCCTCTTGGTGAAAATTTCCACAGGTGACCAGCACCACTGGTGGTAGCTGAATGTGGAATTCATAGTGCTGCAGTCTGTACGACAGCCTCAAATCATAAGAATACTTGAGAGCTCTGCCTGTGTCTATGTTCTCCCCCCTTGGTCTGAAAGCCAGAGAATTTCATGCAACCTGGTCATACTTAACTAGGACCACACAGAGCAAGGGAGATTTTTTAATAGGCTGTTTGGGAAAGAGTGAAAACCCGAACGAACGAAGTGTGTAGACTTTGAGATCTTTACTGTGAGCCTTATTTGCTTCTGGTAACAAGCTAACCTCCCATGCCATTCCCTCCCCCCTCCAGTTTTAATTTGATGGAAAGCCAGTAGTACTGCAGTTTTATGCAAAGCCTCCAGTGAACTCAAAAAAGATTATTATTTCTCACTTTGTCTTTACAGATAACTTTAAAATTTTATGCATCAGAACGCAGGATTATCTGAAGACACAAATGCAACACAACACTGACAAAATCAGATGAAAAATCTCACTCTTTTAGCTATGAAGAAATTAGATTTATCATCAGAAAAGCATTCTCTTTTCATTTTCTGAAAGGTGCTTTTTGACAGACCCTTTGCAGTGGACGTCATGCTCACAAAACATGCTGTCACAGGGCTATTTGAATATGGTGACAGGCTCATTATCATGTTGAAGACAACTGACAACACTGCAGACTAGAAATGGACAGGCTTGCCAATCAGCTGTTGAAAGGCTTGCAGTTGAAATAGAGGTTTTTTTTGTTCTGAGAACAGTAGTACAAATTGACTACATTAATTCTTTTTATTATAGTTGCATACACTGTAGTTAAGGGTCCGTCACTGTTTCCATTATAAATCCCTGTTTTCAAGGGTTTATTAGTAGACCATAAAAAATGGTTCCTGTTGAAATTTTGCATTAAAAATACATATTACCGTAACAGAACAAAATTTCTGTGGTAACTGTGTGGAGGAGGGAGGGCAGGGAAGAGGATTGACTGATTTTTAGCTGAAAATTGCATAAAGCTGAATGCATTATTGTTTTTATAGCACCTTCGATGTCCAAGAGTTTTATAGAGAGGTTTGTGCCTTAGGAGTTTACGATTTCAGGATGCAGTACTGCCAACACTTATTATGGGATGGGATTTTCCTGGTAGTTTCATTGGAATTAGTAAAACACTGAACATTATCCACAGTAGTAGGTATTTGCAGATTCAGGTTGAGTAGTCAAACAATCTTGAACAGTTGTTTTTTTCTTTTCTTGTAACTTAAAAATGGCTAGGATTTTTTTTTGTTTTGGTTTAATATTAATCTGGAATATTAAATGATAACCTGAGATTGAGGGAATTTTGCATATATAAGGAGGGAATCAGAAGGGGATTTTGCATATATAACAATAATCCAATATGAAATGATGCTAGATTCCACCAAGATGCTTTAATTATGTGAAGTGGGGAGTTAGGTGGAGTTTATCTGCGTTAATCCGAAGTGGCAGTCCTGGGAAATCCTACTCATCATCTAACAGTGGAATTTCCTGATGTACCCTGGTGCTGGAGTTCGTGCCACTGGAGTTTCTATAGTGCCCTTAAAATTTCCGTAGCCATCTACAGTGGCATATGTCTGTGCAAACACAGAGATGTCTGTGTTTTGACGGGTCTGAACATTTTACTACTTATCTTCTGTTTAACTCTGGAACCAAAGATGTTTCTTCGAGTCCCCTGAGAGCTCGATCTGGCAGGCATTCTCAGAGTACACCTTCACACCTCAACAGACCGATACAAAATACGGTGTTACGCTGGTTTTGGCTGGGGTAGAGTTAATTTTCTCCGTAGTAGCTAGTATGGGGCTGTGTTTTGGATTTGTGCTGAAAACAGTGTTGATAACACAGGGATGTTTTTGTTACTGCTGGTCAGTGCTTGCACAGAGCCAAGGCCTTTTCTGCTTCTCACCCCACCCCACCAGCGAGCAGGCTGGGGGTGCACAAGAAGCTGGGAGGGGACACAGCTGGGACAGCTGACCCCAGCTGACCAAAGGGATATTCCATACCATATGACGTCATGCTCAGCATATACAGCTGGGGGAAGAAGAAGGAAGGGGAGGACATTTGGAGTGATGGCGTTTGTCTTCCCAAGTAACCGTTACGCGTGATGGAGCCCTGCTTTCCTGGAGATGGCTGAACACCTGCCTGCCGATGGGAAGGAGTGAATGAATTACTTGTTTTGCTTTGCTTGTGTGTGCGGCTTTTGCTTTACCTATTAAACTGTCTTTATCTCAACCCACGAGTTTTCTCACTTTTACCCTTCTGATTATCTCCCCCATCCCACCAGGGGGGAGAGTGCGAGTGGCTGCGTGGGGCTTAGTTGCTGGCTGGGGTTAAACCATGACAAGTGTCCACAGTTGCTTTCTTCCATCACGTACTGGTGACCCCACTGCTACGCTTCAGCAACTTAAGGCAGGCCACCAGAATGTGGGAAGGGAGAGATGTGGTTTCTGCATCCAGGATGATTTCTCTGTTTTGTCCAACAGCCTCACCATAACAGTTAGAGCACTTTTTCCCAGGAGCTGGGATACATTTTCATTCCTTCAGACAGAGGAGGGCATTAAATCTGTGTAAGTGCTCTGAACCTGAAGGAACTGATGTTAGTATATTTTCTAAGAGAAGAAATCCAAGTTTGCTGGAGAAAAGGCATGGTGATCTACCTTCCTGTAGGGACAGGAATGAGGCTATGAATCCTGAATGGAGCAAGGCGTTTCCGGTAAGCTTGGAGGGATAGGTCTGAAAGCTCCATATAGACTGACCATATAACGTAGATGTAGGTGCCAGCAGTGTGTGTATATTGGTTCATTTATATTCTGCCCTGAGATGCCTGACTTCCCCCATGCTCTGTACAGGAGCCTGGTTCTCTCAGTTCAGGTTCCAGCTCCGTTAGATGGGTCAGATGGAAGAAGCTAGGCATTGTGGTACATAGGACGTATCTATCCTTTTGTGGATTTGGTTGTTAAGTGTAAAGTGAGATACTGAAATAGAAAAAGACCACATATAGACCCCTCAGGTATTAAATTCATTTAACACAGAGTCTGAATCGTTAATATATTCACTAAATATTTGTTGCAAGGCTGATGTGGAAAGAAGACACAGCTTTGCCTAGTGTGTTTTGCTGAGAGCTTTGCAAGGAAAAATAATTTTACTTGTAGTTCTGTGACTTCAGACATTTGCAGGCTTAATTGATGCTCATTTGATTACTTGATTTCAAAGCACAATCAATTACCTTAATGCATATCACTGTTCTCACAACTACGGTGATTGCAAAATTGTGAATGTAAAAATGGAAGTCACTTCTGAAAATTAAGTCTGCAGTCCTATTTGCAAAGTCAGAACTGTGACTCTCATGAATTACGGCACGACGGAGCAGAGGACTATATTGTCATATTGCCAGCACTATTATAATATATCAGGTCAATTGTATGCATACTTACAATCTTTAAAACATTTACTGCTTCTCTGGTGAAGTCAGTTGTGTGTTTCTAGGATGAAACTTAGCAAAGAATCATCAACTAATGCAGGATGTTGAACCTAAAAAGTAGTGTTCAGTTGCAAATTATTAAGGAAGAATTTTTAGTCTTTCTTTTCATGAAACCATGGCTCCATTGAAGTCAGTGACAAAGCTGCTGTTGATCTCGGGGCAGCCAGGTTTTCATGGAGAGAGTAATTCTAGTGGTTAAATCAGAGGACTGGAATCAAGACCAATTTCTATTCCTGAACAAGTCACTTCTACCTTGTGTGCCTCCAGCAAAAATATAATAGATAAAATAATATGGAGCTATCTCACCGGCATGTTGTGAGGCTTATTGAATTAATATTTATGGAACACTTCAAGAATCTTTGATAGAAAATGCTATATAGCTGCATACTATTACAATAAAATCCTGAAAAGCAAATCAATCTGGAGTTAGTCTTATCTCATCCAGTTATAACGAACTACTGGAGCTGCCTATCATGTTAAAAAAAAAAAAATCAAAACTAGAAACAAATGATAAGTATTTAAAAATCCCACAGTTCTTTGGAAAACTCTGGACTTAACATTTCAACTGACTTTTAGTTTTTATGGTGATAGGCCCTTATATTTTGCAAGCTAGATTCAGAGTTGAAGCCAAGCATAACATAGTAACTTTATGTGGTTTGGGAGAGTAAATTAATATTTTTTTCTTATGCTGTAAATTGCTTCACAGAACACACATCCTACACCTAGCCTACTAGACAATAATTGGTTCTGATGATTCTTTGCATGAACAGGTATTATTGATTCATTGATGCAGGGGTTTTTGTTGGCTAACTTTTTTCATATTTGCTTTTGAAAAGAAAACAAATATTCTTACTATTAAAAGCCACATTGATTTGAAATGAGCTACATGTGAGGGTGGACTAATTACTTAATTTTTCCTCTCATCAATCAAACTCTCATTACCTTAAACATCCCTCTGAAAAGTTAGCAGAAGTCCTGAACAGCAGTCTTTAAAGAGAGTATTATAAACAATGCTGCACAGAAAAAAACCCACCGAAAAATGTATATGTACTGAAGAGACATTGGTTGAATAAAGTTATTCATATCGAGCAAACAAAGCAGCTTATCAAGCGTGTAACGTAATTTTGCCTATCACCAAGTTCAGGAAGAAAACTCTGAAATCTAGGCTATGAAGCCTGGAGGATATCGATGTTTTAGCAAAACAGCGCAGGCATGGAATATTCTTTTTCCCCAGGACTGACCTAGTAAATTGTGCAAGCACCAGGAGAAATTTTGCCACCTGTCCCTTATAATCGAGGCCTGTCCCTTACTTAGTCTCATTTCAGTGATATAATTAAATGACACCATTTTCCCATTTATGTTGCATGGACATGCTGCCAGAATCCTATAGTCTTATCCAGGTACCCAGGAATGTGACTTAATTTGTTTCATCTAAAGCCAAAAAAATAATCATTTGAACATGGTCCCTTGCCCTAATAGCTAACCCAGCATGGTATATTAGAATACCATTGTTGCAGCATTCATTGCAAAAATCAATAATCCACTAGATGGAGCAGAATAGAAGTGTAAAAACTGAGTTAAGTCTGGTGTTTTAAGAAACAGAATTAAGTTTCAAAGTGGCAGGGCTCGGACAAAACAACAGAAAAATGCAACAGTATATTTTTGCAGTGCGTAGTTCTAGAAAATCAACTAACTTTACAGTCATTCATAGATTAACATTACAGTCCTCCTTTGGTAGTCTCTGTTTTTCTGTAAGCGACAAAGTGAGGATTCATCTCTGCTCTAAAAAGATGATGATGATGATGAAATTTGGGCGAACAAAGATCTTTCTTGGAAGGAGAATTAATTCTTTTTCTTCCCCAAAACAAAGCCAACTTTTCTGTGGAGAAACAAGATGTAATAATAAGACAATTAGAGAAAGCAATTAGAGAAAGGAAGCATACAATTGGGAATCAGGTAAATGAAAGAAGGGAAAAGAAGTTCTTCAGGCATCCTGAAGTTCATGTCATTTGTTTTGAATCTTTTGAACCTTTGAAATAGGACTTGAAAGCCTGTTATATATTGGAAAATAGTAAAATGAGCATTTCTAATTATGCTATCACTTCCAGACTCGTATCAATACGAGTCTTTTCATGAAAGACAAATGTGTTTCTGGAGTCATGGAAAATTCAGCATGACATGCAGATAACGTTCTATAAAAATATGTAAAAATTCAGTCAGTTTTGGTTTTTTCCTTTTATGGTTTGGTTTTGGTGAATATTGTGAAATGTGGATAGCAGTGCTTTGGTTTGGGGTTTTTTTTTTAGTTTCTGCAACATTCTGAAGTCATGGTCCCTACAGAGAACAAAGCGTTAGCGTTAGTGTTAACATAACTTGCTATTTTTTTTAATTACTGACATTCTTTTATCCCTATCTGTCCATCTATAGCAAAGTCAAATTGCAAATTTTACTGAAACCTTCGGATTGTATGCTGAAAAGAAGGACATACAAACTCCAGTTTTAGACTTTGATGTGTCTTTGAATGTTTAGAAGGAAGAGGGAGAAGTAGTAAAGTGAAAAGAAAGATGAGTCTGATTGATTGTCTTCTGAGTAAACAAGTCTACAAAGATAATATTTTTAAAGTTGTGCACTACATGGAAAGTCCAAGCACTGCATGGGTATTTGCATATGTTTAAGATTTTCCTTCAGGTGTTTGGTCAGCTGAGAGTCCCTTAAGTTTTAAGCTGTTTGAAACTGGTTTTACCAGCAGCAAACATCTATGTATAGAGGTTATTTTCCAGAAGTTGTTACTCATTATTTCATGGGTAAGCTGAATTATCATGAACATGGAGGTTTTGGGTGTAAAATCAGAACTGTTTTCATATAAATAATCCTTACATTAATATCCCCTTCAAAGATGTGCAGGTGGCATGATGTTGATGGCAATCATATCAGCAAGTAGATTGGTGAAGATTGCAGAAAAGGCTCCAGTAGCATAGTTCAGCCAGTTTCTACAGCTGATGCACCTTAGGCATGACCTAAAGCCTTCTTATTCTGTCATAGGTCTGTTATAAAAGGGGTGGCCAATTATGCCAATATGAAGTGGTTGGTTGATGGAAACACGTATGGGAAGGATTGCTTTTAGTGCTGGAGTTACATATTTTGCAAACACAAGGAAAGGTATAGCCAGTATTTCAGGGAAACAGCTATCAAATTTGTTTTGCTGACATCTGTAAATGTGTTGCTTTGTTGTCTGAGCAAGGCTTTGAACCCAGATCTCCAGAGATGAAAGCCTCAGGCATTAACCAATTGCAGTATCTCACACCCTCAGCTTTGTATTTAATAAAATAGACGACACCAAGCTGGGCGGGAGTGTTGATCTGCTGGAGGGTAGGAGGGCTCTGCAGAGGGACCTGGACAGGCTGGATCGATGGGCTGAGGCCAACTGTATGAGGTTCAACAAGGCCAAGTGCCGCGGCCTGCACTTTGGCCACAACAACCCCATGCAACGCTACAGGCTTGGGGAAGAGTGGCTGGAAAGCTGCCCAGAGGAAAAGGACCTGGGGGTGCTGGTTGACAGCCGGCTGAACACGAGCCGGCAGTGTGCCCAGGTGGCCAAGAAGGCCAACGGCATCCTGGCCTGTATCAGAAATAGTGTGGCCAGCAGGAGCAGGGAGGTGATCGTGCCCCTGTACTCGGCACTGGTGAGGCCGCACCTCGAATCCTGTGTTCAGTTCTGGGCCTCTCACTACAAGAAGGACATGGAGGTGCTGGAGCGTGTCCAGAGAAGGGCAACGAAACTGGTGAAGGGCCTGGAGCACAAGTCTTATGAGGAGCGGCTGAGGGAACTGGGGTTGTTTAGCCTGGAGAAGAGGAGGCTGAGGAGAGACCTCATCGCGCTCTACAACTGCCTGAAAGGAGGTTGTAGCGAGGTGGGGGTTGGTCTCTTCTCCCAAGTAACTAGCGATAGGACGAGGGGAAATGGCCTCAAGTTGCGCCAAGGGAGGTTTAGATTGGACATTAGGAGAAATTTCTTTACTGAAAAGAGTGGTCAGGCCTTGGAACAGGCTGCCCAGGGAAGTTGTTGAGTCACCGTCCCTGGAAGTATTTAAAAGACGTGTAGATGAGGCCCTTAGGGACATGGTTTAGTGGGCATGGTGTATTGGGTTGATGGTTGGACTCGATGATCTTAGAGGTCTTTTCCAACCTCAATGATTCCATAAAATGCTTTGGATAGATGCAGGTGAACTTTATTTGCTTAATATTGATTGCTTTGCCTTCTCTGAACAAAGAATTGTAGGAAATTTGATAAATTAATTTAAAAGTTGTCCAGTTCCATAGTATCTTCTGCATATTTCTGTGTATCTGAAGCTGCATTCTTCAAATTACAACAGATAGGCTTCCCACAGAATAAATGTGGAGATGTTGTGTTCTTTTTTTTTTTTTTTTTTAATGGGAACTTACAACAATTAAAAGCTTCCCATTCTCAGCTCTCTAACCGCTCCCCAATGCTTTGGTGTATTATGGCAGTGCAATCTGAAGTTTTTTCTTTCTCTGGAAAAGATACTTACATGAGATTCTAATTTTGATGATGTATTCCTGTTACTTCCCATCCTAGACTACTGCACAATATCACTGTGAGCTATCTGCTGGATTTCTCCCCATGCTTATTCTCTTTTTTCAAGATATGATTGATTTGTGAAATACTTTGGGATTTGCTGTTGCTGCAAAAATAGCAGGTGTTAACGTTTGTAGTCGTGCACACACTTTGGGAAAAGAATAGCTTGAACTTCATGCATTACAAGATGTCTTTTCTCTCTCCTCTTCTCCTTCTCCCTTTCCTCTTAAAACACGAGTATTAGTTTTGTCCATCAACAGATGATTTCTGCCAAGTGTTCACATACGCATTTAATTTAAATCAGTACAGTATGTATAGAATGAATATCAGTTTTCTCTGAAATGTCAATTTTAGTCAGAATGGCTGATAACCATAGATTTTTCTTTTCTGTAAAGCTGTTCTGCTTCAGTTTGTTTGAACCGATGCATCATCATGAGCCCATGGATTATAGTCGATGTCATACATGGATTATAATCCTTTGTGTAATACAGTCTTAAGTTAGTGCTTCTCTCTTTCTTATTCCCTATGTTGACCAGACACCAAGAACCTTCAGAGGTCATGTTGGGACAGGATCTCCAAATGAGCCAGAGCTGTGCAGGAAAGTTGTCCAAATGCTTTTAAAAAAAAGTGTCATCTTGGTGCACACTGGTTGTCACATAGTCTATAAGTAATCTGTCTCTATTCAACTAATGTTTTCTTTGATTCTTTATGTTACAAAAATTAGTATGTGAGCCTGAACTCATTTCTTTATAAATATTTGTCCTTCCCTTCTTTCTTTTCCCAGAGACATGTGTGCTAGGACACTGTTTGTTCTGAACCCATGAATGCCCATGGACTGGTCTCATGTTACTGAAATACAGAAAGTGTCCATGCTCAGCATGTCTGAAGGAAAGTAATTTAAATCTCAGTTTTATCCTTTCTCTTCTCTGTTTGACAGTTTCTATGCACACAGAGGGCTAAGATCCATGAGTGGGAAGTTCTGCTGGATGTCACTGGGGCCAGGTTGAAGATAATTATGAGGATCATTGGCTGTAGCAGGCTTGGGTCCTAAGTAAACCACTGGTTTTGTGAAGGAGGTAGAGTGTGGAAAGGGCATAAAGTCCTCTCATCTCTCTTTTTTCCTCTGTGTTGGGCAGGGAAGAAAAGATTTTGTCTGTATTGAGAGAAGATTAGAGAAATGAGAGAATTCTTTGTCTGAAGAACAACAGGGCAGTAACCAGTTAGTCACTTTTATGTTATTAGTTTGAAATGTTTATTGCTGAACCAGGGAGTTTCACCCGTTGTCTGCTGTGTGATAAAGTAGGTTGCAGATGGCTTTGTCACACCCAGGCTTGGGAAGGAGCAAATGAATTTCAGTAAAATTAATTTGTGTCTTGTCCTCAGTTTGCAGAACGAAGTTGCGAATTCAGTCACAACTGATGATATAAGGCGGATTCAGCTCTTTGCAAGTATACACGATTGCTACAGTATGTGAAGGAAGACATAGAAGCTTAAGCATGTAATTCTACAATACTGGGGAATATGTTTTAATCTAGTGGCAAGGTATACACTGGAGTACAGAAAAGGCTCAGTCTGGCGTCCTTTGTTTACAAGTGCTCACAAAATAACTTTGTTGAAGTTAGCAAGATCTGACGATGAAGGGGGCTGATTCTCCTTTTTGCACAGAGCATCAGGAATGAACAAAGCAGGGAAAGAAAAAAAAAAACATATGCTGAAGCAATTTTGATTTGTAGGAACACAGACTGTGAACTTGTTTAGGATGTTTCCCTGCAATTAATTAGAGAAATACTTCCTAAACATTTCTATTCAATTCTCAAGAAAGGTTTTTTTTTTAAGGGAGTTAAAAATTTTGTGAAAGAACAGTTTTAGCCAGTAGTTAAAAAAACCCAACAAAACCAAATAGGAACAATGTTAAAAAGAGGAAAATAAAAAACTTGAAAAGATGATGAGACTGAATGTTCTGATGGGATTGTCCTAACAAAATGTAAACTGCCTAATTTGGAAAGATGTTTTGAAAAAGTATGCCATCACACACTGAATTATGTAATATTGTTTTGTGGTTTTATGTGTGTGGTTGCATGTGGTTTATTAGCTCTGCAGTGCTTGAAAGTCCTGCTCAGGATTATCTTGTTAGAAGAGAGAAGTTAGTTTTAAACTGCAAAACTGAGAGACGCTGTAGAAGAAGTAGGTCTTAAATAAAAGCCGACTTGCTCTCAAAGGCACAGTCTGTGGTAAAAGAGAAGTGTTCAAAAGAAGCATTTCCAGGTAAATATTTATTTGCATATTAAGAGTTATGTGCAAGCAATGAAAGAGGAATTAAAAATCAAATACATGTGGCAAATAAGCTACCCTGTGCAACATGGTTGAGGGTCCTGTGCTTAGAAAACTACTTTGCAGAAATAAGTCTCCATGAGTGTTTCTTAAGATGTTAAATTTTTCATAAGCATGAGTACTTCATCTATTCTATTTTCAACGTATACTGACAAACAAAATCCCAAGGCTTGATTTCAATGATGTTTAATTTTAGTTCCACATTAAATGCAAGCTCAGTTTTCCTGTATTACACATATTATATGATGGGTTAAATAGCGAGAGAACAGTAGTAGGTCATCTTTTTTTTTAATTATTATTCTAGTACCCTGACTTGGCCATCAAATGTTAATGGCTATTGTCTCTTGTACAACAATTACTGTATGCTTGAATTATTTTGTGGTGCAGTACAATATGTACATTAATTTTTGCATCATGTTTTAACAATGTGAATTTTAGTATTAAAATCACAATAGTAAATTATCAATGCCATTAACCAGTACTGATTTACTGTGCAACTTTAGTTATAAATTAGCCCTGATCCATGAACACTTGCTAAAATCTTGAGACTTCTGTGGCTGGACCTGGTAAATGAGAGAGAAATTTTCTAACGTTTTTCTTTTGATTAATTTTAGCTGCTATACAGTTTTGTTCAAGTATGAGTAGTGGCGTTTTCACACAGAGCTGTGATATTTTTTGATTTTTGTTTTGTTTCTTTTTATTGAGTTTAGCATCGGAAAGCATAGGCTACCCCACCAATGTGAGAACTAAAAATGAAATAGATGCGTCTTTATTCATTCCACAGCTAGAAGGAACGAGCAGTAAGCCAGCAGTATACTTGCTAAAATAAGTGACAAATACAGATGTTTCAGTAGGAATAGAAAATGTTAGTTACACAACTACTGACAGAAATAGCATTGTTTGCATTTAAAATACGTAAAAAGCAAACCCTTATATTCTAATTGGACATTATCTCCTGAAATTCAATTTCGCCCTTTCACTCATCCATGTCACTTTTGATAATAAGGCTTCACCTTGCCCAGTAGAAGTTAAGAAACTGTTTTATCCTCTCCTGAAATATTTCTGCAGTGATGTGGAAGGTACTAATTATGCCACTGCTTATGACAGGCTTTCTCACACTTCGCTGTATAGGCATCATTCAGCTGGGACTCAGATGGTTTGCCCAAGCAATGCATTTGTAGGCTGTTGCTAAAAACAATTTCACTCCGAGATCATTGGACTTTTTGCAGTCTAATTTTGGCCATATATGAGGGTTACTTAAATACAGAGATAACATTAATCTTTCAGTAGCAACAAGTGCTGGCTGTGGTTAAGACCAGGAGCTTAGCATTCCTGTAATCAAAATGTTGTTGCTGGACATGAGTAATACAGTATGTGATCATTTCTGAACATTAAATCTAACCTGGATTGGGTTCAGCTCTGCTACATGATACCATGTTGCCTCACATGGCACTATTCTCCCCTTTGGTCCTTGAAGATACGGGACAGTAATTAGCAAGTACCTCATTTAATTGGCAGGAGTTCATGTAATACCAGTCCGTGCCCTCATGATGCTTGCGTAAATAAGTGTTTCTATTTCTGCAGACAGTAGGCATTTGGAATTTTTTTTTTTTTTAATAATATAACTGCCTGGGCTTAGTGTTACAAATCATGAAACATTTTGTTTATGCATTATAAATAGTGATATCTATTTATAAATCAAAGGCACTGTGTTCTCGCTCTATTCCTAGGAGGCCTTTGGTTGTGTTAGCATTACCCACACACGTGCTTCCATTTTGTTGCCTGGGAAGCTAAATAGAAATATATGACTCTTAGCTGGCCTCATTAATGAAACAATAGATACGGGTTGGGTGCAGAATCTGAAGGAGTCACTGAAAAACATAATAAGCAGTGAGGGAAAAAAACCAATCCCAACAACCTGAACATACTTTAAATTATTAAAAAATGTTATTCATGGGAAGCAATGCAGAGTTTTATTTAGGGAGGTGGAAGGAAAACCCTGAGGTGGCAGAGGATTCCTAAAGGGTGGAGAACAGTTTATCTCTATCCCACATAGTCATGTGGGAACAATTTATTCTCATCTTGGAGGAACAGGAAATATTTTAAAGTTAATAATGTTTCTGCCACCTTTCTCTCCCCTCCTATCATGCTTACAGTCAAAGGTGAAAGCCTACCCTACATCCCCTGTGACTGGTACAGAATCTACATCAGAAGCAGAGAGTTGAGGGAAGGAAGAAGAGCGGAATGAGATCAGCTCTGTGGTTTGCGACAGCCTATAAAACTAGAAAAGCCTTTACAAAAACCGGAGCCAGATAGAACTCATAAAAAGCCATGGGCCAGTTGGCAATCCCGTGCTGTGGTTGTTTGTCATTACAATAGGATATCTTGCTGCAAATCAACAGATGATTTCTAATACAGTCGTATATACAAACAGCAGAGAAACATTTGTTGCTGTTCCTTCCAAGCCTTGTGGGCTGGATTTATCACTGTGCAACTATCCCTGCACCAGCGATCTTGCAGTTTGAAAGGAACTGCAGATTCTAGTGCAAAGAAGTTGCTGGAGTAACTGGTATTAATGACTGTTTTGTTGTGCTCCCCCCCGGCTGATAACCTGTGATCTCTTCTGCTCCAAGTACCTTCAGCGTTTACCTTGTTCATCTGGGTACTGTAGTGTTAATCCTAACACTGAATTTGAAGTAGTTCCCCTAGATAGTTAGTTAATAGCAAGAAAAGTGATGTAGTAAGCAGAAACACTGCTCTCACTTTGTTGCATTATGGCTTTATTTCTGAGCCCACTGTTTTATAGTTTTTTTTCTACATACCATATCCCTGCTGGCATGCTATAGTGTACACTTCCTTACTGAGAGCGTGTACTATTGCCCAGCACAGCTGTAGGCATTAGCTATTGCAGCCGCCTCTGATGCACTCCTGACATAATAGACCTGATGACCCTGGGGCCTTGCAGTGCTCTGTTTAGGGTGAAGTGCCGTTTTGCTGCCTATGTAAACTATATACATGACTGGCTCCCCCCCCCGCCCCATGTCAGACGCTGCAAAGACCCTGCCTTTAATAGGCAAGGTTAGAAGGATAGAGTGTGGCACATGGGCTGAGTCTTCCTTTTTATAAATCGGTAACAATAGGGTGTTGACAGGCCTTGAAGCCTAGACAGGCTATGAGGGTCATCACGATAAGGAAGGATTAGTGTATATAATTTGCCAAATATGGGGCCAGCCACTAGCTGGGTTTTTCTGCACAGGGCAGATTATCTACAGTAGCTTCATGGCATGCACCTTAGCTGCTGGCTATATTTATTAGCAAATTTACCGCTGCCTCCAGTTTAAGAACTATATACTAAGCAGGGAACGTATGCAAATGTCATGAAAGAATTTTTGGTTTACATTTTGACTGAAGAATAAAAATGGAGTATGCTGTGTATATGTCTTAAGTATAAATACTTTTCAGTGTACCGTATCTGTTTTTCCCCTAAGATTTTCACTTGAGGGATTTTGTATGCATCTTCATTCTTTGTAAATAAAGCTGTTTCTAACTTAATTCCCTGGAGGGTATAGTTATCCAGCCCAAAGATCAATGGTCAACAGGAAATATAAGGAGGCCCTAGATCAGATTTTTGACTGCTTCGTGGTAGATAGCTAAACTGCCCACCTTAAAACGTTAAGAGAACGATAAATGCTGTAAATTCTTGGCTGCAGTGAAGAACAACTTGTTAACCCCAAAGTTACTGGAAATAGATGCGGTCAAAATCTAACAACATTGCTGTGTCGTAAACTGTATTTATTCCTTAAAAGAAAAACAAGAATACAGGGATTTAGTCAATTTTTGCAAGTATTCTCCAAATCGGATTTTCACTGACTGTGTTAATTTGCAGTTTGGGGCAGAGTTCATACTTTTGATCTTCCAAGTGATACTATGCCAATTTATGGCAATTTGTACAAATGTTTAAAAATTAATACACATGCAGTTACTTTTTTTTTTTAATGTTTACTTGAAGGTTTTATTTATTAGTATGGCAGTTTCTTTAAAGTAAGATGCCGCAGTCCCTTTGTGCTTCCTTCCTCAGTACCTTGATAAGCTCACCCATTAAACAAAAGACCCAGTGTAAATAAAATTTTGCAAGTCATTTGAGGATGCAGCAAAAGACATAATTGACTTTTAGTCCATTTTTAGAATAAACTCAAGGCCTTTTTTTCCTCACAAGAACACTTCCCACTGCACTGGAACTGACAAGACTGTATGCATTACTTTATTTTGATACTGACATTTAAACAATAAAATAAAGCCATTTAAAACAAATAGTGGTGCTTTAAGTGTCTGAGCTGTCAAGATATCAAATTATATAACTTGGAAAAATCAGAATTCATTGTTAATGGTATGCACTTAACACAAAGGGTCGCTGGAGTAGTAACCAGATATATATTCAGCTACCATGTTGGAGCTAACAGGCTATATTCCTTTAGATAGAATTGACTATATTCGCTTAAATGGACTTGACTCTAGTACAATCACTGTATTCAAATGTCAAAAAAAAGAGAAAGAGGATGTCACGTAGGGTCACAAATTATGTTGGATTTTGACAGATTGTAGCCTTGCTTTACAAGAGCAGTAACATCTCATTTGTCACCGTTTGATCTGTAAGTGCGGGAATGAGAGCGGAAGGCCCTCCATCTCCACCGCAATTTAATCGCTCTGAGGCCGACAGTGGCAGCTAAAGCCACCTGCCCATGCACTGTACTGCTGATCTGTTTTAATTTAATCGTCCGTCAACTGGGATGAAAGCATAAATCGTCTCCCTTTGATCTGCAAACGGTGTGGTTTTTTTGTAAAGCATGGTGCAGAATCAGGGAGACAGTTTTCACATTTAGTGCAACATAGACAACATGGGCTTGAAAAGCTTGTAAATGATATTTCACTGTAGTAGTAAAGCAAGGAGTTGCTCTTTTTGTAAAGTGATATGAAATAGCATAAGTTTTTTTTAAAAAACGGGTCGTAGGGGAGGTTATTGATTCATAATGTATTAATTATTCAAGATTAAAAAGCCACCCTTTACCCTTAAATAACTTAAACATCTTTAAAACTCCGAAGAACCTTAAATCACCTTGTTTACAAAGGGGTGGATAAAAAAAATTATTGATGGTAACACTGGATTATTCTGTGAACTGTTAGCTCTGTACTGGGCATGTTATTTAGTTATGTTATTGAATGTAAATGAAAAAGGGAGGATCTTTAAAAAAAAAAAAAATTCCCTTCTCCAGTGGAAAATTTTGCCCTTTCTGGTGGTGTTGAAAGTTTTGTTTAAGGCCAAAAAGTTAATGTTATTTGCATATCAAATATGGTTGGTAAGCCAAATCCTGCTTTTGGGTGTATTAATTGAAATCTTATACCCTTCCATAGAAAGGACCAGGATGAATGCAGCTGAAAGTAAAATGGTAAAATTTGGACAAAATCTTTCCCATTATTATGTTTTTATACAGAGTAGCTGGTGAGCAAAAAATCCCGATTTCTACATCACACTTCTCCCTCTCAGCCCCTTCTTCCAGCCCTTTACAGCTTCCTTTTTCAGGCTTGTGCTTTCTTAGGTTTCGCACATGGCCTCTCTCATGAGGTACGTCATTCATAATTTTGATGTTGTCCATTTGTGATGAGAACCACCTCCTTTAGCTCCTTGTCAATCCAAGCTGAGTCTTCCAGTGCTTCAGTCTTTAAATCTTATGAAGAAACACAGGAGTGGAAGGCTCACCCTTCAACTGTGAGAATTTTGACTGACCTCATAAACCTGTAAATGTGCCGTCTTCTCTCTCTTTCTTATGACAGCTTTAACGACTGTGCTCCCAGTTCAAATTCTGGATTGCCAGTATGAAAATCAAAATCTCACAAACTCTTCCCAAAATTCATTCAAACCTGAAGTGTTGGGTATATTCTGTGCAATGTCATTTTTCTGGCTGGGATTGGCGGTACGAACTGCCCAGTGAGATCTTTGAATATTTATCCATTAGTCCTGAGATTAGACTGTGACTTCCCTATTGGGAGAAGATTTTTTCGTGGTCGGATGTTAAAACTGGGAAGTTCCCTTCCTAGTAGCAAATGCAGTGTTTTCTTGACTTCTCAGAGAGCAGAGAACACAAACCAGAGTTTGGAAGAACCCCCCCTTTTTGAGTGACTAAACATTTTTTATTTACCGAACAATCTTGCAATATTTTATTTGAGAAGGTTTTCCATCTCCATTGTTTGTAGCAGGATTTTTTTATTTGGCAAAGGATTCTGTCTTGGGGTAAAGAAGTTTATGCTTTGTCTTGTAAAATTCCATTCAGCCTATGCTGGAATACAAATAGTGAAAAATTGCCTTTGTCCTTCTTTTGCTTTCATTCCTCATGAAAATTTTGTCAGGCTGACAATATAATAAATAATTATGGAGTTGCTGTGGCTCTGGAGTGGGGAGGGAGAGAGAACCAGGCTGCTGCCTCCCACCGCGGATTCAGCTTATGGACCAACCGGGCCCTGACCAGTTTGAGAACAGTGGTTTGGTCTAAAACCCACGAACACATTTTCTTGAGGAAAGGAGGAGAGAGAGAAGAGATAAAAAACTTACTCTTATCCCCAGAATCGACCTCTGGAAGTGGCCCGGTGATCCCTGGGGCCTGAGCTCGCCCAGCATGAGACCAAGGGAAGACAAATGGGCCAGACTATTTGTAGCCCTATAACTGACCCTTGTCTCATCTCTGAGTTTTCTGCTACAAGCTAAGGTGATAGGGATCCTCTGGTAGCAATCAGTGGTGCTGTTCTGAAATTTAAGTGTTAAAAGGTTGCTAACAAAGCACGTGAAAGACAAAGACTTCTGTATTTGCAAATATTACAAATTGTTTTATCTTTCTCAGTTCCAAAAATGCATCTGGAATATTGTATATGTACAGCCTAGTAACAACATACAGCAAAAGGATATTAATTTGCAAAGTTGAGCATTGTTTGCCTAATTTTCTATATAAAGTCTCATGCAAGAGAAAGCAGAAATTAAGGTTGGATGAACTATTATCAGTTCTGATTTTTCTAACTTCTGACTTCTTGCCTTTGCAGGCCAAATCTGGGGATAGCTATGCAATGTTTTTGTAAGGGTTTTTAGATGGAGTAATGAAGTGCGTAGACGCATGCACCCTGCGTAGCAGAAATGATGGTGACAGTTATCTTTAGTCGTATGTAGGTAATGATAACAAAAATAGCAATAAATGTCATACAGCCTTATACTGAACTATCATCTAATCAGTCCCAGGAAGGTTTATTTAAATGTATTTAAATAAAAGCAATCTAAACTAGCAAAAGATGACAAATTAATTTTCATACTAAATTTTTATTTGAGATAAAATTATTTTGCAAGTTTGAGTAACTTATTTTCCCTGAATATAAAAGATTTCTATCAAATTTTAGTCTTCATGATGATGCTTAATGTGGAGCAATGGGGCATTGCTCCACTGAATTTATAATTGAGCTGATAAATTAGCTCTTCATTTTTGAGTGCTGATAAACAAAAGGCATGTTTTCTAATCCCATTGCAGCAACTGGCAACACTGTCACTGAGCTACTGGGTTACAGGATGAACCTCTTAGTACTAAACTGTAACATCCTGAAAGATATTTCCAACAAGTCTGGCTTTTTAATTCCAGCCGTATGAAAGATGATGTCTGTTTAGTTTTGTATCCTCTCCATACATCCAGTCCTTTTCCCTCTTACTATTTTGGGTATTTTTTTATTAGCTTTTCTATTGGAATTCTGAACTCCATTACACTGCAGTCATATAAGTACAAATATAAACCACACCATGCTGCTATCAATACAGTCCTCTCTTAAAACTCGACCGCATACAACAAACGCAGATAACTCCCTCCTGATAATGTCCTTGTATCTACTTAGACTAAGTAGTGTAATGAAAGTGAAGGCAAAGACACAAATAGTATACAACATATGATAGGTTTGTGGAAAGTGCAGTAACAACTAATGAGTAGAGAGAAAACCATTCAAGAGCATTGCTAGTTATTTATAGGCTGTCACTAGTGCATTCATTTGCGTTGCATTTGTGATGTTTGTATTATTTTTGCCAGAGTGTGTTCTTGAATTCATTCATACTCTCCGTTCTTCTGTGTCAATGTCACTTTTGACAGCAGTCACCAGAAATCCCCTCTGCTGCAAAGAGCAGAAGCAATAATAGAAGGATATGGCCATGATACCCTAATGGCAACACGGTGATAATGTATAGATGGTAGTTAGCACTTCTGTCTTTATTTTTCTTTATATATTTTGGTGTTCTTTTTACAGCTTGCGGTGGATGGCTTATATCCATTTACATAGTCGTCTTCAATGTGGGTGTAGTTCAGTGTACATCGTGAATTGTGGTGGCACCATTATATGCTGAATTCTGTACGTACATGTACACATACGCAGGTCAAACCACCTGCTGTCTGCTTGTGGCACACTTCCAGCTTTTGATCTTTTAGGATCATGTTATATAGTATTGGGAAACCTGTTTTGTTCCATGGTATGAGTTGGAGCAGAGAGTAGATACTCTGTGGACCCACTTAAATGAGGTATTTATTTCTATGTTTACTTACCGTTATGGAGGACAGGATTCAGTGACTCAAGTAGTTCAGTCCTATGTATAAAAGGTCAGTTGTTTTATAGCTGGAAAATTAGAGAAACTCTTAACTCCTTTACTAATACTTTTCGTAATGGTTTGTAAAGTGGACACACACATTTGCACACGTCTGTCACAGAATATTGTGGATTACACATTCAGGAAGTCTCCATGATCTAAATGGCAGTATTAAATATTTACCACAACTATATAGACCATGGCAGCCAGAAATTTATTATGGGTACAAATAATTTTTCAGCCTGTCTGTTCTTAAGAATAAAGCAAGATATTATTTAAATTGATAAAAGATGCAAACACAGCTTCACTGGGTTTCTAGATTCATATTAAAAGAATAAATATTTCATCAGTGATACTAATTAAAGATTGGTCAAAGATTTATCCATGTCTTGTACTGCAAATACCTATCAGACCTGATTAGGAAAAGCAATATTTGTAGTACTGCCCACTAGTTGAAAAAAATTTTCTATGAAGCCTACTTTACCAGATAATGATTGTTTTATTAGTCTTTGTTTAGTGAGGTGTTACCCAAGAATTCAAGAAGCTAGTTTCTGGTAGAAAAATCAATAAAAATTCATTTTTTAAAAGGCAGATCTTTACAATAGCAAATATTGTATCAGGGAAGAACTGTTAGAAAACTACCATTTTACTAATTAATTTCCATCTGGATAATAGATATACACCAAAGAAAGGAAACAGATAAAGATCTCAATAGGACAGGCAAAAATTATTTGAAGCCTAATGGTAATATCTTATGTCTTTTTTTATAACATCTGATTAAAAAAAACAGAGCCTAGGAATATATTTTTGTAGTGACACTTTCTAAATTAGAAACCTGAGATTTCCCTTATTTGATCAAGTTGAAAATCTGTAATTCTGATACGTTGTTTCCATAGGAGACCTAATAACTGATTCTTTCAAGGCAAGCATTCAAGTAATTAACTTCATTATGCAGATATTTGGAGAGTGGGTGAATATTTTTTCCAAATGTGCTTTAATTCTCTGGCAAATTGATAAGGCATATTCCACCATTTTACCTACCTAGTCTTAATTCGGGTCCTTTCTTCTACAAGTGGTCGAAGTCTACCAGGCTACTTGAATGCAGGATTTGGCCCAAAAAATGTTGAGGTTAGTTAGTAGATTGGAAAAAAGCTGCAAGTGCTGTTTCTGTCTCCTTGTGTGCGTGTGTTTGGAAACCTTTTGTATGTCCTGTTTTTCCTTCTCAGACCTAAGATTTTTTAATCTAAATTTTAATTGGATTTTTTTGTTTTAGAACCAAAACAGTAAATGTAATGGCTGAAGATGTTTCTGGCTGTGAGAATGTGTTTTGTTTTCAGTATTTTTTCTTTTTCTGTATTGGTAAAAATTCGTTAGTTTTAATAAGTGCAATACAGCCACACTCTAGTTGGTACATTAATGAAGAATTTGGTTTTGAAAATTTTTTCTTCAAGAGACCCAAGTAGATACACAGATCAGTCCTGGAATTTATCTAAAAATAAGTTACTTCTCTCCGTTACGGGGAAGAAGATTCAGAAGTGATGTGAAGCCTCTGCTTCTCTGAATGTTTTATTCAGTGTATACTTATTTGATACTGTTTTCATAATGAAAATACTGAATAACTGTTAGTTTAAACCATGTCTTTAGTGACCTACACAAACTAGGTACCTGCATGTGTTCACCACACACCGTCTCTCTCGCTTGCTTTTTGTTACTTACCAGGTACATTAAAATTCACATTTAAATTTCAAATGAGCTAAATAAAGCATTTCTTTCAGATAAATGGCTGATTTTGTTCCTCTCATGTTATATTAATATTATGGAGTCTTCTGTACCCTTGCTTTACTTCCTGACTATCTGGTAATTGGGTTGGCAGAGTATACCTGGGGTCATCTTGTTTAGCTTATCTGCACAAGAGAAAGAGTGGCAAATAATAAGGGAAAGCAGCAATAAAATAGTGAAAAACATTGAAAGGAAGATTTAATCTTTGACCAATTTGAAACATATCCTAGAGAATCCATGGAGAAAAAGATGGAGTGTGACTATGAGTAAGTTAACTAAACACATTACAGTGTGTGAGAGCAAATGGAGTTAGTCCATTGTACATGTTTAATTTCCTATTAGTCTCTGGCGTTTACTACTCCGGTCTGAGTTGGGGCATCTGTAAATTCAGTTAAATACAGTGCATTGTCTAAACATATCACAGCTCCAATCAGTCACCCGGGCTGCTGATAAGAAGCCTCTTGTATTATTGAATCTACAATAGGGAGGCTCTGCAGGCACAAAGATAACAGCTAGGTATTTCACTTTAAGTATGAGAAAAAACAGTGACTCGCCGTTGCTGCTACAGCTCTGACATTTTATTACTACTCCCTGATTTGTTTTATACTACTGATGTGAATTTGGTTTCAGGTGCTTTATATCTCTTCTTACTCCTAACTCAAGACCTCAATCTGGAAACAGTGAGGAAAAACAAGTAAACCAAAATCAACTTTCATAGTATTACATAGACAGCAACAACTTGAGCACTTTCTAGTGCTTTAAGAATATCTTACTGCTTTCATCTCTGAAGGATGAAACAGAGGCCTTTGTTTATTCTTTCACCATTTTGTTCCTTTTTGAATTAAAGGAATTTCAGTGATGTAGCTTCAGAAATGCAGCCACTCTAGAGGAAGTGTGAATCTGGCCATAATAGTTTGGGGGGGTTAGAAATTTCCGGTGTTTTAAAAGATAAAAAATGAGGCATTTTTGTGATCTTTTCACAGAGCCCTTGAGTTTGAAAGAAAATAATAAGTAAGTTCTATCAGCAGGTATCAATGCAGATAGAAGTACTATGGCGGCATGTTCAGAGTATGTTACATACAGAAAGACACTACAGATAAATATGGGATTGGTGTAGTGACTGTCTTTCAGGGTCCCTTATGTTTCTCAATTTAACAATGTCTTTTTAGTCATAAAATTTTGGCAAACTTTAGGTGTTTATGATAAAATTTCCTCTGCCCAAATATACTACTCAAGCTGTTTTGTTTTTTTTTTTTAAGTTTTGGCTATTGTCAAGAATAAGGCTTAGTAAAAATGTTTAAAAAAAAAAATTAAGACTTTTTTATAAAACCTCATGCTTTAGTGCAAAGAGCTGGGATTATGGAGGGACTGGTGATTGTCAAAGCATGTGCCTCTTGCTTTCCCCAGAGAAATCAGTTCAACTTTGGCCAACACTGTTGGCCAATTTAATCTGAATGAGAATATATTGTTCAGTGAGTATAAATTCATATACCTTATTTCCCACAGCATATATATGTATTAACAGTGATAATATATCACTATTAATACACCAAGGATGTATATACACAACAGGTCTATATATAATAGAGAGTATCTATATGTATCATATATTATGTAACTTCTAAATGTTATTTCTTTACTCATAAGCTGTATTATATTTAAAACTCAGCAATTCTGATCCTGAAATGTCATGACAGATAGTTTCCCATTGTTTCTGTCTCCTAGAAATACGTCTATTTTATACTATAGTTAAAATATTTGATATTCTTAATTCATTGGTGATTTTATAGGTTTTATTTCTGTTTGATACATTTCTGAGAGACTATAGTTAATTGTTCAGTAACTTTGCAATAGAAAGTTCATAGCCTTTTAAACATTCATCCTTTATTTCCTAAGGCTTCTTTTGTTGAACACATATGTTGAATTACAGCTGTATTTCTTGAAGTAGCTTACATGAGTTTGTTTTGTCTGAGCCTTCAGTTATAACAAAGTTTTATTTCTGCTGCCATCTGAGTGGTAACTTTATAAAGTTCAGTTTACTACTTGACGCCTACACAAATGTAATTCCTAAAGGAATCAAAGATCAAAATAACCCCAAACCCCTCAGCAAGATCCCTAGCAAAACCAAAACAAACGAAGAAAACAGTAAGATTCACCTCTGTCTTTTGAAACAAGGCATTGCAGTACAGTATGTAGATGTAAGTTCTGAAGCAAGTTAATGCTCTGTTCTGCTGTGTGAAAAACAGGTCTGATTAAGCATTCAACATCTTGTCTCTTTGGCTGCAGGTAGCAGAGTTCCTGGTAAGAAATATATTGTGGCGCTCTATGTAACTGAGATTCAGCAAAAATTCAGCAAATTTAAGGCTGTTTTTAACTTTCAGCATAGGCTTAAATCCTTTTTGTGTTCAACTGAACGCAATTAAAAGGCACTCTTGAATTGTTCTGTACTATTCAAGAATATCAACTGATGGGCTTCTAAAGGAATACCATGTAGTCATCCACTGTAGAGAGACAGTCGCAGTAATACATATCCTGGAGGACGGAAGGGATATGAAGGACTCATTTGTAGCAGGAAACAAAAATGTAGAAAAGCCTTTTCCTGGGCATTTTAAAATTAAAGGCATGTGGTACTGCAGCTTTTTTCCCACTTGCTTTAAAAGAAAATGCATGCAATTATTGCAAGATTTCTTGGTCTGTACCACAGATTATTTGCAAAGCTGGTGTTCGTTCGCGTTTGTAAGATCACAGTGCTGGACTTTATTGTTTCTGATATAGTGAGCATCAACGGTATGGCTAATATGGCAGGCTAGCACATCTGCTCACGTGTTAAAGTACACCTAGTGTTAGAATGAAGCTTTATGCAGCCAAAGATAGACATGAGAAGAAGAAAGCAGCTAAAGGAGATGGCAAGTAGGAAAACTGCGAAGGGGAAAGACCTACCAGTTGATGATAAAAACAAAGTCAAAGGTGGTGGTTAGGCTGCAAAAAACAATATGTGCATACATACTGGAATATAAAATTGCTCTCAGTAGACAAAAATTCAAAGTGTTGCCATGCCTTTAGAAAAACCTGTTCATTTTCTAGAAAAAAATGTAAATAATTTCTATACATGGATATGGCCTCTAGTGCACACCGACAGTGATCAGCAGGGATCTCTATACTAGTGAGATCTGCAGGGACCAAAGAGAGGTTGCATTCACTCCAATCAAAGGTTGAAATTACCGGGGAAAGCCAAGGTGGATATTTGTTTCATGAGAATTTATGAAAGCCAAATTTCTGAATGGCTAGAATTTGGAGGGGTAAAAAGTATCATGAATTGAGACAGTGACCTGACATGAAATACTCCAATCTAGCAAAGCCAAAGGTAATTGGAACACTGCTTTATACAAAACCACATTTATCTCCAACTTCTCAGTGAGGATTAGTAATATTGAAATATATTTTCTATCACAGTTTTCTTGGTATTTACAAAAGAGAGCTACCAGGACAATTCTAGAGTTTGTAGGAGAAATACTTCAGTAAAGTTTCATCAGTTGTAAATACTCAATTTTGTAACGACTACGCTTGTTTCAGTGTATTTTCAGCTCAACTGTTGTTATTCCTTTAACGTAGGTCTTTGTATTAGGAGGGACTAGTTGTGCTCCAGGTTAATTTAGTGTTGTCTTAAGTGGAAACCTAGGTTCAGCAGTGTTTTACATAACGAAATTAAATATTGCAGTTCTTGCCCAGCCCGTTTGGAGTCTGTCCACATCACCAAACCAGCATCCAGATTGGCATAGCTTGAAATACTGGCATCATCTGTGCCAGAATTTCATTATCCAGCATGTTACAGGTTGGTTACAAATGTATGTCAGAATTGTTTGGAAAGCTTGTGAAATGTCTGTCTGGACTGGCCTCCAGTTTCTCTCATCAGGTAACTCCTAAATTTTCAGAAACGTCTATGTATTTGGCCTTGCTACTGGAGTTGTCCCTGGCTCAAAGCAATGGAATGGGACAGTCTGTTTCCTGAGGGTCAGAAAAATGAGACACATCTGTGTCACATAAATACACGCTAAGGCTTGGTCCACAAAAAAACCATACTGCTCTACCACTCACTTCTATACAGTTACTCCATACGGTTACAAAAGATGACTGTGAAACAACCTTGATGCAAGCGTTGAACCTTCAGTAAAATCAAACTGGTAAGCAGAAACTTCTCCAGCGTCTTCCTTGCCATGGCGGAGTGGAATACTATCAGTCTCTGTGCTTTGGCCCAATTCCAAGATGAAAGTTTTGTGTTACAATTTTTCATTGAATATTTCATATGGCATCAGTAAATTTGTAATTAAAATGCAGTGTTGTTAATCTATCAATATAAATGGTGACTACTTTTTACTAGTTGATAAGCACCATAACCTGGAAAATATGTAGAATAATCACAGTTGTTAAAAGACATTTTTGTGAGAACAAAGTTAATTGTAGGGGTACAAGAAGGAAGGAAAAATAAAACTTTGTTTTTCCTTTTGTAAGCAAATCAAAGGTCTAATTGGTTGGATCTCTCTTCTCTTACAAGACAGTATATGTGATGATCTGAGTAACCGGTTTTTCTTTAGTTGTAGCTGACTTTCTCTTCCCTAGTAGACAGCCTGTAACTATGTATTAGTAGTTTTGGGAAGGTTAAATTGCTCTTTCATAGATTAGGATTTGTTAACAGATGTGGTTATTGGTACTATATGCTTTCCTAATCCCTCTTCAGTATTGGTGCATCTCCAACCCTACCAGTTTAATTAACATTGAAATTCTCATATTATTTTGGTGTGCTGATTACAGGCAAAGACTAAGTGGAAGTCAGTTTGGCATCCCAAGAGACTTCAGTGTTAACAATGCAGAAGGGCTTTTTTTTCCCCTTTTCTCCCCCTTCATGAACTCCAGATAAGCAGTAGGCCCCAGTTAGATTTCATTACTATCACGCACTCTTCATGGTCATCTTTTAATATTTGAAAGGATCATTTGTTAACTGGAAATGGTCAATTTTTTTTTCTTTGGCTTTTGAAATATAATTTTCAATTTTTAATTTGATTCATTTAGATGAAATCATTAATCAGGGTTGAAACTGAGTTAATTTTCTGGAAAATAAATGAGGTTGTTAGAGTGAACGTTATTAAGTGGGCTCTTTGCAAGAAAGGAATAATAGCTGAAAATATGGAAGACTGAGAACTATAGCAGTTGAGGGATAAAAAACAGAAAGGGTTTTTTTTCTAGCTAAGTGCAGTAATTTTTTAAAGGAAGGTAGGCATAGGAGGGATATTTCAGAACTATCATTATTAAAGTAAGAGTTATAGAGTAAATACTCTTATTAAATATATATGTGACTTAAAATGCTACAGGGCCAGAATATAGATAGTGATCTTTAAAAACGCTCTTATATTTTTACAAACAATATGTTTCTCCTAAAGCTCAGTATTTGCTATTCCAAGCAATGCCCATTTGATTTTTGAGATAGAGAAACATTATTGTTAGTAATTCAGCAGAGGTTCAGCCATCCAGGTAGAAAGCTTTAGTAGACAGTGAGTGCGGGCCACTAAATCATTTTTTTCAGTCTGACCCAAAGTCAGCTACTGGCCTTGAGAGGGTTCTGTTTGCTTATCCTGGAGTTTACTGCATGATACAAAGTGATTAAGATAGCCAGCAAAATCTTTTATAAACACAAACCAAAGAAAAAGGGATTGGACTAGACAGACAACATCCTAGATTTACTGTTCAAGTTTATTTCAGTTAACGACAAAATTTGTTTTGCATTGTTTCGCAATGTCATCTACTTTCTGCTAATCTTCTATTTAAAACAGTGCTTTTTTTTCCCCCCAGAAGATAGGGCTGCCTGCTCTGTTCTGATAGGAAAGATTTTTTTCCCTTCAAGTGTTCCAGTCTTTGCTCAAGAGTTATCATAACACTAAGCACTTAGTGGCCTTAGGTCAAAATTTTTGATGGAGCACTACAACTCTGTTTAGGTTTTCTTTAATGCCTATGTGCTTGTTAAGGACCATTTCAAAGTCCATTACTGTGAATGAATGGTAGAAATTGTAGGTGTCTTATCCAACAGATGTTTCCTTGTAGGTGTTGTTTAACTGTGCTGTCCAACAAGACATTAAATACTCTGAGCTACCTTTAGCTGCAGAGGGAAACAGGAGTGCTTGCGACGTTAAAAAGAGGAATTCTCAAATGGAGAAGGGTGGAAGAGTTTCTGTGGTGGAGCAGAAAGTCACATGGAAATGGAAATTATTCTGGACTGTAGTTGCTTTCCTTTCGTGATGTACCTTTCCACGATAAAAGAAGAGAGACAGTAATAATCTAACTTGGGTTAAGCTTGAAATATTTTTCTTTTAAAAATTTAAATCTTAGGGAGCACATGAGTTCGGTTTTCCTTTCCCTTTAAACAGGGACAAACAGCAGCAACCAAATGTGAACTCTGGCAGACATGAAAGTTGAGTTTGTACATACTCATAACAATGTTAACTAAAGAGATGGTAACCACAGGCTTTTAAAATGTCCAAAATAGTGTTTGAAAGATGGTTAGTTTGAGACAGAGCAGAACAAATGTTGATTTACAATTTCATTTGCAGTTACATCATCGTGATGTAATGAATCACAGTGATGTAACAGCCTCAGGTGAATAGAGTATAGCATGTTAATCCAAAATGGCAGCTGTGTGGTATAAATATTCATGGGCAAAGCTAACTGGTTTTGAGCTACATGAAGCAAGTACCTCTTCTAGGAGTACCTCTTTTCTGCAATAAGAGAA
The DNA here is from genome assembly GCF_964195595.1 of Calonectris borealis. Lineage (NCBI taxonomy): Eukaryota > Metazoa > Chordata > Aves > Procellariiformes > Procellariidae > Calonectris > Calonectris borealis. The sequence goes on along the minus strand of NC_134314.1, from coordinate 105,267,992 downwards.
GGTCCCGAAGTCCCTCCACATGATTAAGATCAGTCACTTGTTATCAATTAGTCAATTGCAATTAGTTACTACTAACGGTTTTTGTATCCAGCCCACATTATAGACCCTACATGCTAATAGGAACAGATTAATGGCTCAGCCAGGGAGGCCAGAGGCCCCAGTTCTTAATAATATAATTTATTATTAAGAATAGTAGGTTTATGGTAGTGTTACGTAGATGCTATGAGAGTATGAAGGGGACCTGCTGAATCTCAGTAACGTACTCCTGCGCCTTTGAAGTTAATAGGCTTTTAAAACTGCTGTAAGTAGCAGAAGCAAGATCAGGCCAATGCTGTGCCATGAACTTGCTTTAAAATCCATCCTGTGTACACCCCTTTTTAATGGTAACGGGTTTAATGGTATTGGTTTCAATATGCAGTGTATTTTGATATGCAGAAGCTGTTTCTCATAGGATATATTTACAGAACTTCTTAAAATTGCTCAAATTTTAAGTTATGTTTTAAATGTTCACATTGAGAAAACATTTGTTGTTGTTCCTGCATGTCTTTTAATTTTGCTGCTTGATTTGGTTATAACAATGGCTGCTTTTCTCCCAGCTCTATGAAACGTTCGCAGAGTTGTGGTCCCTCCCACAGTCAGAGCCACTTCAGACTCTTACGCTCGTAAGAGAGTCAGGTTCCTGAGAACGTCTCGAGCGTTTACATAAAGTTTTTTCCTAGCCAGGCTATTTCCAGGACTTTGCGGCATTTGATACTCATGAATATCAAATAGCTTGTGGTGGGGAAAGGCACCAGGGAGCATGAAGATGGGATCGAGGCAAAAAGATGGCAAGAATTGCCTACTTGGATGTGTAGAGAAGGACCCATTTGTCAAGCTAAACATGTGTGGCATGGTTACTATACAGCGCTTTGCTACTTCCTGGAGGCAGTTTCTAACAGCTGGCTTGGCTACTGGCTGTGGTTTCAGAAGTTGGTTCTTTTGAACCTAATCAAACCATCTCGCAAACCCCCTTTCCTATTTATGTTGTAGGAAGCCCATCTCCGTCCAGCTTCCTTTTCATGTTTTCTTCAGTGTTCAGTCCTGGCTAGCTTCATATTTTCTTGTAAGATTTTGTAGTATATTTGGACACAACTATTTCTAATCCTTCCTTTCTCCAAGAAGTTTCTTAGAGGGAAGGTTGCATTGCACTTTTCTTATGTAAAAATATGTTAACAGAAATCTCCTATAATTTTGGCATGGAGATTCTGCCCTCCAATCATTATTTGCAGTTTCTGGGTAACCTTCAGCGTTTGCCTTAGGACAGTGTTAAAAAAGTCAAGACTCCATGACAAACTTACTCACATTAAAAGTCTTTCCAGTCGGGAAAGGCTGTTTTGTTTCCCTCTGCTGTGTTATTTACTCTGTTTTCAAACTGTGCCATTAAAACTCTTCAACAATGGGGAATTTGCTATATAGAACAGCCCAAAACGTACGATGTACAGCAGTGGACAGCAATATTGGGCCTCTGAAGATGATGAATCTAGAAATAGTTAATAGCAATGGTAATAAGGTGGTAAGAGTAGACTTCCAATGTCTTGAAGAATGATACCACGTAGAGAGCACATTGAGGGAAACCTCCGTATCTAAAACTCCTCAAGGATTTTTGCAAAATGACCATTCCTGGCTCCCACATATCTTTCCTTTAAACTCATGCTTCTGGTAAGTTTTAGCTGCAGACATCTGCATCTGTATCAGTTGGGCCTTCATCTTGAGCTGAACAAGATGTTGTACTTCTTTGATACATTCCTGACGTGGACAGATTAGTAATAGGAGACCAGCAAATAATTTTTATTTGAGTGGATTTTGAACCAGATGTTATATGGTAAGAATACCTGTGCCCTGAGCTACTGCTCACTTAGTTCTCCACTTGGCCAACTACAGCTGACATGGAAGCAAAGTATTTTAAGAGGTGGATAGTGAATTTGCTTTGTTCCTAAGGACACATTTTATGTAAGCTTTTAAAAACGAATTTTTGTAGCAGCTAGGTAGTAAGTAGCTGTCTGGTGAAACAAATTTCATGTATAAAATCTAACAGTGGGGGAAGTCTTTGTAAAAGTGTGTTTTTCTTTCACGTCTCCTTATTGTGCAGCAAACAGTGCTAGGAATTGGATGTTCACACAATACTGAGGATGTCACTGGATGAAACATGTCAATTCAGGTTTGGCCCAAGTCATTCTGTACACAGATGCAAATAATTGCCACTGATGGCAAAAAAATTTTAACTTATTTGCTGTTTGGATAAGGAAGCTGAAGCTTCCTTTTGAACTGAGTGCACTGGGATGGGATAACCATCTGTCCTGTAAGTGAGATGCTCAGCTATGTGTGGCTATTGATAGTAACATGGGTTACTGGCTAGCAGTGTTATCTAAGCAGTCGCCAAAGGTTTAAGAGTACACAAATAAAAATGACTTAAAATGACCATTTTTAAGGGACTTCTGAAACTTTTAAAGAAAAAGCAGGGTTTGTGAGTGCAATAGTCCTGCTTCAAGTTTCTTATTTCAAGCTAAGCTTACCAGTTTAATTTTAATCCCTTTCAAATGCCTTGGTCATGCTTTGAAGATAGAAAACCGCCCCCTCAAGCTCTGAATCTGAGCAATGGCCCTTTTTGTTTCCACAGGCCGAAAATAAAGTGTTCGCATGAGCTCATTTACAGAGAGTAGAGTTGGCGGCCTTATCAGGAGAGGAGAAAGGAGCTCTGAAGATGAAAAGCTATCGCTGTGACAGAAGTCTTTATTAGGTTGGGCAGTAATGGAACGTGGTGTACACAGGATAAAGTGACGGCTACCTAGAGCATTTAGGGAAAACCAGAAGAGTAATAATGTTTTATGTTGTTCTTAGACTGGCTTCTTTGGTGATCCCTCCGGCCTAGGGATGTTTGGAGTGAAAAAGGGGACTATGTAAACAGCATACTGTCCCAACTTTGCTTGGTGTTTGAGCCTCTGCTGATCACAAAAAAGAGTGAGTCAGAAAAAAGAAAAGTAAAGGTGAGTCATTAGGTAGTTTTATAATTACTCAGCATTCCCTGTTGTGCCAGCCCTGTACCATAGAGCTTGCTAGGAGACAGACTTCGATAGAAAATCCCTTCATCCAGTTTCACACGTATGTCAAATCCCATTTACAACAAATACTTCTGTTGTTGAAATTCAGGTTTCTCAGGATAATTTTTTTAATATAATAAAGATGCTAAATGTATAATTACATTAAGATAATACTTTAGTATTTTTATATATAATCTGTATAAAATATAATTAGCACGAGAGTAAAACATTTGATTTTTCAGCTTGCTCCAATGAGTTACTACTTTTGCATTCAAGGTGAGGTGACACCTTTCTATCAATTTCCACAAAAAAACTATATTGTTGTTGCAAGTTTTATTTGTAGTGGTTAAAAAGACTTTGTACAACAAATAACTGATCACTCAAGCCCATTGAAGTTAGTGGAATTTTTGTCATTCATTTTTCTTTCTGTGGATTGGGACTGTAACATGTGATATGTACTGTGTGACCAGCAGATATGCCCTCTGGTGCCTTCTTACCTTATAGTGAGCAAGACTATGAATTTCCCAAAGCTCATCTCAAGTCTTTGCCAAGGATATGTGGAACATCCTGTTTAGCGTAGTGGGCAGTAGCATTGCATGGACCTGTATCCTACAAGTGTTATTTAGCCCACCTTGTGCTCCTGTTCACTAGGAGTGAGAGGGGTAGAATTGCAGTTACGACTGATGCCTGCAAAAAACACTGCATGCCTGGGAAACAGCTTGTTACTTGCGTGTACATTCATAGTTGTATATCCTTACATCCATGAACAGAGGAAGAATTCCTTGAAAGCCCCTTCACTCAGCAGCTGCTGATTGCAGTTTGGAAATAGTCTATAACTGGGGCTAGTCATCCTTTTAAGACTTATTCCTGTGACTTCAAAATGCTATGTTAATACTGTTTCAAGGACTTAAGGAGTTTTAACTGGTGCAGATGTCTTTGTTGGCTCTTTGTGCATTTATTTTACCAATGTTAACCAACTGATCTGAATTTGGCCTGATGGGCTTTTTCATGCGGAAGGCACTTTTTGTTCCAGCTGAATTCAGTGGCAAAACTTCTGCTGACTTTAATGGGAATATGACTGGAACTTTCTGTCATCATATAAAAGATCAGCTTTATATTGATAATAAACAGTATAAGTCCACTAATCTTCCCCCTGTCATTGACAACCTGGATGGTTTTTTGTTGTTGTTTTTACTTCAGAATTTTTCCTGTTCATTTGTTAGATTTCCATCTTCATTAAGGATTCTGTCTTCTTGCTAGCCCGGGATTAAAGTCACAGCAACATTTTGTAGGTAGCAATGTCTTCACAACCCAAACCCTTTAAAACTAGTGGTACTTTAACTGAAAGAAAAAAAATGGATAGCTAATTGTTTCTGTGGTTCTTATAAATTTCACAGCTGCTATGAAATTCAAATAGAGACCTGCATTGCTTTTATAGGTGTCTCTGCCCCTCAGTAAAAACAAAAAGGCTTTACTTCAAGTTTTGAATTGCCTTCTTTAATGCCTTTAAACAATAGACCCATTTCTTCATTTAATTAAAACAGTAAAAGTTGTGCCTCAACCATACAGATTGACAGAGGACTGTAATTGATTTGGCTCATTTCTTTTTTTTTATCACAATTAACAATAAAACACAGTGCATTTTGCTGGAGAAGTAACCAAGAAAAAAACAATGAAAAAGAAAGATAAATGGCAGTAATACTACTTACATTAATTAGGAGGGTATGTTGAATATTATTCATGCTGAAAAAAGTCTGCACTTGGGATTTTAGTGGCATGGGAGTTTTGGTTGGAGTTTTCTCTGAGTAAGGACTGCAGGCATTTGTTTGTCAAGAAAACTGTATAAAATCACCTGATTTTAATAGCAGATCTTTATGCAGTGGAGCATACCACTGATCTTTAAGCATATCCTCAGGTAAACTGCTCCTTAATGAAGAATAAAGTGTGATGGAAAACCTTCTCTTGAAAGATAGACTTACCCATTTTTTTCATGGGCTGAGTTAAGATCCCTGTTTGGGTGGGAAAAAAGCACCAATTTTCATTGATCCTACATCCAAATTAAATTTTTCAAGTTTTGTTAACAGTTGTACATCAGAACTGAAAGGTAGGGAGGACACATCCACAAACCAGCTGACTTTTTTAAATGAAGATTTGCATCTTTACAATAGTTTTGTTCCTTTGCAATGCTTACTTTCTTGCAAAACAGTATTTAGTCTGGTTCCTCACATTAATAATGTAAATTGAAACTTCAAGAGCTTCTCTGTCTGTTTAGTATAATATCCAGCACTTGAAATCCCAGTCTGTTTAGTTCACTGTGACAATTGCCAACTGTGTGGAGTTTTGACAAGGATTGTATATCTTAGTGGTACGGTGTAGTCCATGGCTTAAGAAATGTAAAATGTAGAGTGCATTTCTTTATGTTAAGATAAAAAGTGCGTTCCTCAGAGCAGAAGCAATAGAATAGAATGGGACAAATAAAAAACGAGCATATGAAAAGCTTTTTTACTCTGCCTTACACATGTATGTAACTAGGAGGAGAATTTCCCCATCTTTTAATTAGATCATTTTAAAAATGAAGAAGTCCATGTAGAGGATTTTTAACTGTATTTTAATGCTGTTTTGTGGAAATGGCTTAGAATAAAAAAATGGACCACACCATTCTGGGTGTAGGGAGGGTACCAATCAAAATCACAGAACTCTGGCTCTGAATTTATTTGAACTTTAGGAAGCTTTTGATGTGGAATTTGAGTAATCTTTGGTCTGTGGAAGTTGTACTAAAATGCACTCTGAATGTGAAAAGGACTGGACAAAGATAAGATTCTCAATTTAAATTTTGCAGTATATTCTCATTTTTGCTTTTTGCTTATAATCTTAATTTAAAGGTCCAGTTATCACTAAAACTCTGCTGGGTTGATGTATTTAGGGTATCTGGCCAAGTTTCCTATTGATCTAGTGCTTAACTGCAAGTTAACCTAGTTTCAAGAAGTATGTAAGTGCCATCACTGAGAGAACAACAGACCCCACACAAACTTCGCACAAAGTAGAGAAGTTTACTATACTTCCACTCTTTGTGGAGAGTTTGAAAAGAAGATCACTGAGCAATCTAAAAGGAAAGGCACAAGCTGGAGAGAATAATAAAGAGGTATCAATCCACTGTACCACACCATCTCTGACACAATGGCATGACAAGTCGAAAATAACTTAACTCTGTAAAATGGGGAAAAGGCAGTAAAAAATGAATTGTGTTACAGTTTCTAAAACCTGCCTCAATTCAAGAAACAAATGCTCCTGAGTGTCGCCAAGGTGTACGATGTTCACATAAATCTCCCATGTCAGCAAACGGGAAACATGTAAAACCTTAGGAAACAGCATCAGAAAATATCAGATTTGCTAAGACCATTGAGATCACTGATTAAAAAAGGTCCCGGATTCAATCCCAAAGGCCTTCCTCACGGGATCCATCCTCAGTGCTGTCTGTTTTGATTTTCTCCAATAAACGATATGGCTGACTATTCCCAGAAAACATATTGATGTTTCCTATAACTGACTCACAATTTTGCTGGATATAAACATACTTATAGGTGTGTTCTTCAATGGTCAATTCCTTTCTTTTCTGCAGGTTAACTAAGTTAAGGCTTCGAGGAAAAATGTTGACTCAGTTTCCTTTGAAAATACAGGCAAGATCTTATTCCTGTTATGTCATTATAGTAATGCAATAAGCAGTGCTCTCTTGTTCAGAACTCTCTGCATGTTTTTATACTATTCTTCTGAATATATCTAGTCCAGATTAAAATTAGTAGAAAAAAAATGGAACATCTGAAAATGAACCCAAATTTGACCTCGGGATCAAAATACCTTCTGGAACAAACAAAGCACATTGCAGAGGGAGGTTCTGATCCAAAGAGAACGTAGTAAGGTCAAAGAGAGGGACAAGAGGAAGAGGAAGAAACAGGCTTGTTTTGCTTAAAGGACAATCCTAGATATAATTTTGGATCTTATGGGAGTAATCTGGAGGTCCGGGGGTGGGCAAAATCTAAACACTGAAAACTGAACCACACAGAAACTTTATTTGCCAACAGCTCTCAAGACCTTTACTTCGTGTTCGGTTTCCTGTATTGAAGGGATTACCTATGTAAGGCAGGATAAAAGAATGAGTAAGGAATTTCGACTCTTAGCTTTTATTAATCATTAAGCAATGCAGTGTAATTTATTCGAGTTACACTGTGATGTGCAAAGCACACGCAACCTTTGGTGATTGTTCTCTCAAGAGTTCCTGCTGGAGAATGAGAGTGTACTCATGGCAGCACGTTATGGATCGTGTCATCTCCTTCTCCTTTAAGCCTATGTCTGTTTTCCTGATCACAGAGGTGACAGCAATTACATTTTTTCATGGGGAACTCACAGGACCCAGGGAACTCATCTATGTTCAAGAACAAATTGACTGCCCTTTGTATCCAGTTAGGAAGTTAGAACTCAAATATATGTGCATCTGTTTCTTTTGTGCTTTCTTTGGTCAGATCAAGAAGAATGGATTAGTAATAAAAAGAAATTCTATGTATCTTTCCGTTAGATTATAGTTTCATAATCTGACTTTCAAAGGAACTGAAGAAGCCTTAAAACTAAATGATGATTATGCTAAGAGCATTTCTGATACTCGTGGCAATAGTGTCAAGTAAATATTTTTCAGGTGTTTTATTTCCACTTTGCACGAATATTTTAAGCTGTGATTGTCCTCTCTTGACCTAAGAATTTTAATGTATTTAATATCATAGAAAATGTATATAAATGTTTCAAGTAAAATCTTATGTGAACTAGCCTATAAACTTTGACTATATAGACAGGAAAAATATAAAAAAAACCAGAAAGTGAATTTAAAATTGCAGAACAATGTTAGGAAAACTTCTGTTGAAATTATTGCTTCTGAAGGCAAAAGAACAGTATTCTTAATAATTGAAAATTATTAATGTTTCAATCAAAAAAAAGAAAAAAAAAAGAACAGCTAAAAGAATCCCCTGTTCAAATATGACAAGAGGAACATATACAGTAATAGGTGAAAGGGCACTACGTGTTTCATGGAAGGGGACATTGGAAAAGGTGTTTCATAATATATCCAAGGCCTTTTTTGCTAAAAATTCTGGGTTTCTAATGAAGATGAAATACAATTAAATTATTACTGAATTTTATGGTGAACTGGTATGGTAAGTCTCTTCTCATCATACTGTCAGTTGTAGATGTAGATGCAGATGTTGTAATGGATGTCACAAACACAATAACACAATTTTGGATTGACTTGTATGTACACTTCATGGGTAAGTTGCTCAAAAACTATCTTTGTGAGAGGATTATACACATTTGTTTGTTTTGTGGGTGCTAAGTATAAATATCCTGAAATACCTCTCTAGGTTTCTGTTTGTGGGTTTGTTCAATTAGGTTATTTTGTACATAACCTGTCATCTTTTTACCCAGTTAATTCTGCTCTTGTTTTAGCCTTAATGTCTTTTAAACTGGATGTCACAGTCCATAGGAATGAAATCCAGGTAGAAATGTATACTTATATGTTTAAAAGAAAGAAGAAAGAAAGAATGAGTCCAATGTATGTGTTTTAATGGGGGGAAGAGAACTTTGGGAGAGAAATAGGACAGAAAGCAGAAAACTTTGAAAGGAACACAATATTTGGAAAAAATACAAAGTCCATGAAAGTAAATTGTTTGCTCTTCCTGCCCTTAGAAGTAACTCTGGAGAAATGTACAAACTGAGTAGAATTATGCTAGATTCGCAATGCATTGAGTGAGAAGACCTTGGTCTCCTGTTTGGTAAATATTCTTTTTATGGACCCTAGAAAAATAAAATATGCGTGTGTTTAACATTGCACACGGTGAATATTCCCACTGAGATCTGCATTCAGAAGGGTAAGCATGTGCCAATTTAAATAGACTGTGCTTGTCAGGAATTACTGACTTAAAACTAAATTTTTTTTTTTTTAAATTTTGCATCTGTTAAAGTTGTATATGAAAATAATTTGTGGGGATGAGGAAATTTTATGCTTTATTTCCTCTTTTAAATAATGTTTATGTAATTTTGTCGCCCAATTACTTGTATTAACATACACTTTGTACGGTTTTTCTTCATAGCAGTTGCCATTACAATTTAAACAAAAATATTCTCCTCAAACAAACATATTTTATATAAAGGCATTTTTAACAGGGAGGAGTTGTTTCTTGTGGAAAAGAATAATTCTCAAGACAGCAATTGTTGACCCTTTTTCCTCTTTCTTTTTGTTTTGTTTTGTTCATTTAGTCTGGCTAAAATTACATACATATTCATGTATTTTAATAAGAACAAAGCATTACTCTTGGATATTTTCCATAAATTTGTTCTCATAAGCAATTTGATAGACATCTACTATAACTATAATGGGGGAAGTTTGCAGTAAATCAGTCTGCCTGGTTTAGAAAACTAGAATTTATTAACCCATTTCCCAAAGGCCCAACATTACCTATGAGATTAGAAGAAATTTGTCACTCTTTTCTGTTTTAGAGCAGGGGCATTTTATAATCGGAGTATATTGTCTAATTGTTTCAAAATTTTTTGTGTTTTATTAAAGTCAAATCAATTTACCTCGTAGCATTAATTGTGTGTAACATTATGGAGAGTCAAAAAGGCTGGAAAACACTGAGCACATTACAATTATGTTTTTCAGCTGGGATTTTCTGCATTAACTCTGATCCACTCCTAGTGCTAACTATGAGAGAATAGTCGATATGCAGGCTAACCATTATGCTTTTGTACGGAAAGCTTCTAGCAGTATTATCGATAAAGTGGTATCACTAATAAACTTTCCATTAATTGCTCAAGTATTACCTCGAGATGAGATGCAGAGGCCACAAACGGGATAACCTGTCACTCCAGCGTGCTAGGCAGTATGTCAGGTTATGAGGCTAGCAGGATATATGAATTAATGTATAAATCTGTTACACTCTGGGCATGAATGAAGTGTTAAATATGTTAAGGAGAATACTTAAAATTCAAAATGAAGAGTTACTTAGATTTTTTTCATTTATGTCCACAGAACTTTGCCTGTACCTGTTAACTCCTTGTGTTTCATTTTCTTTTCCATTGCTTTACCAAGGCGAAACACAGAATACACACACTTGTTATAGGAATTGTAAAAATTTGATCTGGTATTCTTTTCAGGCTTTAGTTGGTAAAGCCAGATATTATCTTAGGATTTTGTAAATATATATATACAGGAATATTTCAGTCCTTTTTGTGTTAAGGGAAAAGAAGTGAACATTAGAAGATTAAAAAAATAGCACGCATTTTTTAATCTTATGATGTTTCACCAAATCTGATACTTTTATATACTGTATAGATCTGCCCATATAATTCAATTGAAGGACTGGAGTCTTCTCTTATAAAATTAAACAATTTAAAAATTTTATTCCCTATTTTGCTCCTCACTTAACCTTATCATCAGAATTTGATTAATTAATTTTGGTTTTTTTCTGCTCAGTTTCACTTTCTGATTCTCATGTACGCACAATTCTTTGATACTGGTGTTCATGGAATAACAGGGGAAAGGTTGTATAAAGACAAAGGAAAAGGCATTTTTAGAACACTCGTTTCAATAATGTTACGTAAATATACAAATATCTATTTAAATATGTAAAGGCTTTAATTGAGTTGACAGCATCCTTTCAGCCAGGTCTTCCACTGACACCTGCAGTATCCTCAATACTCTGGAAAATGTTGGGGCAAATGTTTGTACACTCTGATACTTTGTATGAAATACAAATACTTATTTCTTGAGAAGAGTTCTGTGGATGCATTGTGAGCCTCAATAAAGGCCATTTCTAAAATCCCTTCCTGGCAAGGCCATTTTTGAGTTGAAAATCAGGTGATTTTTAATCAAACACACACTGAGATTTTAATGCTACAACATTTTGATTTTATGCACCAGTTTAGTCTGTGACTTTGAACACTTCTTATATATGTAAGAATGTATGTGCAGACAGAAATGAGGAGCTATGGTAAAGAACGACTCTCCTAGAAATACCCTATCGTAATACCCTCATTTCCCTCTGCTTTCAGAAACTTTGCAGGCAGATTCTTAATTCTGAACTAAAAATTAGTTTGCTGTATTTAGGCTCTGAGTAAACATTTGAAATTAATATTAAGGACACGTCAATTACATTCCTTAATACCAGGGGGTGGGGGAGGCAGAAGAAAGTTTCAGGTTAATTATAGCACATTGTAGATGAAAATATTCTGTACTAATGCTCTTGCAGGACTTCCTGAAGCTATTACTGTCATGACCAAAAATCATAGAACACTATTTGTAAAGGATTTGTCTAACTAATTTATTTTTCTCTTGATTACTGAATACAATTTTGTGAGTAAATTATTGGGGTTTTTTACAGATTCTACCTTTATACTCATCATTAGATACACTACTACCCAACTTTTTTTGAGGAAGAAACAAATACTTTCTTCCCGACTGCTTTTTTCCCAGCGTTCATTAAGCTGCACGCATTGGAATGCTTTTACCTGCCACCTCCAGAAACCATAATATATGCAGAGAACGTATGTCCCTTCTTTGTTTCCACCTTTCAACACAATGTTACAAGATAACACTAATAGGAAGCAATTCCACCACACTGACATTTTACATTATTTTCTTTATTTTACTCTGCTGGGTCTTGATTTGATGCCCATCTAGCCACTTAATTCTGAAGTTTTAGTTTTGTTGTTAAACAGTCATCACTTTAACCCACTGCAAATAGTGAAGCAAAAGAACTTAAATTTATTCTTCTGCATAAACTCTGAGATTTTCAGGCAGGAGCAACACTGCACAGGAAGATGCCATGGTGTGGTATGTCAGTACCTTCCAGTCTGAACATATTAACCTAGATCACTGTTTTTTTCCTACCTAAGTAGCAGATAGATTCCCCTTTTTAAAGTAAGCAACTGCTCAGAGAAGTCAGAAAGGGAGTTGAAACCAGGAATTTCAAATTCTTCACAGTCATAAAATGTGGCCATCTGTACTATGAACTCGTATAAGCCACTGTTGAACTTTACTCTTGTAGCAGGTAGAATTTTAAGAAACAGAAAGTTACAGTATGTGGACAGGAAGAGCAAAGTACAGAAAAGTCATGTCGTTTGCCAAAGACACCTGAAACTAGTAATATAAGATCTTCTTTTATCTTGAAGTTGAATTATCTTGTAATTGTACTGCAAGAGGACTCTGACACCCCAAATTGAAACCCTGTTGTGTAACTCCTATCTAATCCTGAAAAAAATTTGCAAACAAAATAACAATACAAAAGACAAAATGCTCGTATTTTGGCTGCAAAAGTAAAGCCAAAATGTAAGAATATCTGTCACATTTTCCAACCCTACATTTTCATATGAAGTTGATACTTAGGTTTAGAAGTACCCCGGATTTTTTAGCATCAGGCTGGCATGCACTCATTAAATTACTTTAGATATTCTAGTTTCCAGCACAGTCTTCTGTATAGGTAAAATTGGTGAAGTATACTTAGACTATAAATCATGAAAAAATACAATGCTCCTAAAAATGTGTTAGCCCCAACCAGAGGCGTAATGGTGTAATCTTCTTGGGCTGTTTTCCCATTGTGCCACCTGGCCCAGATTTTGCAGTGCCATAAAACAGCACGCAGAAGAAAGAGGGAATAAGTTCAGAATTCTGCCGTACCTTCTGAGGAGGCTTGAAGGATGAAGTGTAACATTGATGAGGTTCCACAAATCATTATCTTACTCTTTAAAAGAATAAAAAAAGCAGGGAAGAATTGCATAGTGCTTCACCAGTAAAAGTGTAGTTCGTAATTACTCAATACATAAATATGAGAAAGATTGCAGAGGTAGTTAGTATTGTTATGGGTGTGCTAAGAGAAAAGACAGTGTCAAAATGGTGTTTCCATGAATCGCCTTGGAAACATCCAAAATTCTGTGAGAACACATATCTTTGCACTAAGGCCAATTTAGATTCAACCGGCAATATAAAGCCACCTTAACTGAAAAGGTAAGTGTCTCTTTGCCAGATGAGTGCAATTTGGAAACTAAATTTTGCTCGTCTTACTCTTGTACAGTTCAGCACAGACTGGCTACTCCTTGAAGAAGGTGAGAAAGATTTTGTCCCAAAGGAAAAAAAAAAAAGAGAAGAGGATAATAAAACAGAAAAGAAAAAAAAAACAAACTTAGGGAACATGTTTGTTAGGGTAAAGAACTTTTAATATTTCAGTGAATTGTACATCTGTTTTAAAGCTCTAGTTTGATGAGAGTGATCTTTTAGTTTTCTCTGGTTCTGTTCCAGCAAAATGAAATCACTTTGTCTAGATAGAAATCCTAATTCTAAGCAACCTATTTCTTGGTCCCAGTAGGACCGATATGACTTTATATAGCTGTTTCAACTCACATTATTAAGAACTTTTCTGTGACTTCTGGATCTCAGATTAATTCCAGAATCCCACATCATCCAAGTCACTAACTGAAATATTGTGAAACTGCACATGAAGAGGGTATTGAGATCTTGATTCATGCTACTGGTACTTCACAGTCCGATTATTATAACGCATTTCATTTCGATCTTCCCATCTCTCTTGAGAGTCGCCAGCAAATGGTCCAGAACTTCAGTTAGGCTTCTTTTCTATTAGAGTTGTCACTAGCATAGCTCTTGAATTCTTTATAAGCTTTGGTGATGTGATCTAGAATAAAGGCCTGCTTTTGACCTTCGGGCATTGGTATGACCTTGCTTAAACTTACTTTTTGACCTTTCTGTCTCCTGGTGTTCCATGTCCTCTCCTTGGATCATCAGCCAAGCTGACTTTCCTAGTCTCTGCTTGTCACCTTAAAGTAATGGTTACAGGTGTATTGATGCAGTAATGACTTTACAGCCCAGCAAGCTCCACTTCATTAAATAGGTTGTAATTTGAACTCTGAAACAAGATAGCATCTTGTGTAACTATATTTAAATAAATTAAGGTAAAAACTGTAGTAGTTAGTTAGTGATAGATTGCCTTTATTTATTCTTATACTTTGTCCCAGGACGTTGTATGTATAATTAAAAAAATAAGGCATATACTGTTATATAGTATGGTTATGATATATAAGCACATTGACATGAAATTTAATGGTGTAATTAGCAACAGTATTTTCTGTGTTACTCAAAAAAGCTTTTGCAGTATTTTACACTGCTTCCTAATTATTAGTATATTAGTAATCCAGGTGATATGGAGAGAAGTATTATGTGAATGGTAACTGTTTAATTTCAGAAACATCACGGCTTTATACATTCACAGTCTTAATTCTGCATCACTTTTCCTTCACAGTTTACAAATATGCACATTTGGAAAAGTGAAGGAAAAGAAGTGGACGTTTTGTGTTTAATGGCCTCATTTCAGTCTCTCTAAAATCAGCAGAAGTCTAGCATAATTCTCATGCAGTTCTGGTGTATTACAGTCAGAAAAGGTAAAATTTAGGCACTAGGAACTGAGTGCATAGAATGTATCTCTGCCAGAAAGAAACAGATTTTTTTTTATAAGTTCTTATGTGAAATGTAAAAGGTATTCTTTTGTAATATTTGAGAACTAATATAATGGGTATTGCATGTTTAATGCAACAAAGTAGCTGTCCTGTTTTTCTTTTTTCTTTTTTTTCTTTCTTTCTGCACATTCACCTCTTCTTGAACAGAAATAAAAGGTTCAAGGCTTGTCAGCATCAGTTTATAGATAGCTGTTTAAAAATAATGAGATATTGGGTATTGTAAGGCTCAGGGCTGTCTTGCCAGACTCATTTATTTTCATTCACCTTTTGTCAGAATTGCAGACAGAAGACATTCAATTAAAACTTGTCACCTGTTGCGTGTGACCTAATTTGTATTTGTGAGTGTCACAGATTAGGATATTTAGTTTCATATGGAACCATTAAAAAATGTAAAGCAACGGTAGTACTCTTAAACATTTTATGCCACATTTTCTTCATGTGAATATCTTTGTTTATGGACCATTCTGCAATGGAAATCACTTGCGCTAAGAAATAATAGAATTTATTTACACAAAATGTCATTTGCATGGGAAAACTAAGTGGATTTTATGCAAGTTCTTTTATGTTTTAATGCATAAATGACAGTGCACAAAAATTCAGCATGTAGATGATTAGTTCATGCAAAGTTAATGTTCCTTTCAAGAGAGGTTGAGTACTGAGCTGTGTAAGTAACACATTTATCAGTTCTTTTGTCAAACTGAAAAAAATACCCAACTCTGGGCTTTAACCAAAGACTTTTTTTTTTCCATTCCTTTGCCAAAATCCAGCCTTCTCATCCCCTCCTCCCAGGACAAAAATGGATTTTCCAAAATGTTGCTTACATTTGGTTGCCTAGAAACATTTTTAATTATTAAACAAAAATCTGAAATGCAACATTGGTTTGAAACACTTGTTTTACAAAAGCAATATTTTTCTCTTTTGATTTTTTAACCTGGAAAAAATTACTAAATATTTTAATTGGCCCAATACTTTTTTTTTTTTAAATAATAAACTGTTTGTTGCAAATCTTTGTCAGAGGAACAGATAAATTAAGCAACTTATTCATAGTCACAGAGCAAGTTGGATATTAAAATAATAAAAACACTGTTTTGTCTTTCAGTCCATTATATGGGCAGGTTCATGAACTAAATTGTTTTATAGGCATCTCTTGAGGACAGCCAATTTTATCCCATATTAACAAATACTTTTTGGTACTGACTGAATGTAAAGTAGGAGGATGATTTTTAGACTTCCTATGCTACACTAAATAATGTGTTTAATAGAGCAGATAGCTATCAGAAGACAAAACACTAAAGCCTTCCCCTGCTAATTGTTAATTCAGCTGTAGATCAGGAAAGCTTTAATGTGAGTCATAGCTTTTATCTTCTTTGATGGCTTAGGACTCTGTTTTCAAAATATTACCTGCCTAATGGACACATATTTTACATCTCTAGCTGAATTTTCACCTGCACATGGTATTATCCAAATACTTTATAAACTGATTTCAGAAGCTCTCTGGCATCCTTATAATTCAGCACATAAAACAAATATGCAGATCCAGAAAAAAAGATAGCTCACATTATCCTTTTTCTTCATGCTGTGTTACTTCCTGCATGATTCTACTATATTGAGAGAGGTCTTTTGTGGTTTAAAGTGCAAGTATTTTTTCTACTACAAATCTTTCAGACTGTAGGATTAAGGCACTGGCCTCACATTTCTCTAATCCTAAACTATAGAGATTACTGAATTGTCTAAAGAGTAACTAAATGACCATGCATTCTTATCTCTAAATACATTCTGTCTGTGTTCATGGTGGAAAAATCAACTGGTTATCCTGTTCTATGTGAATAAATGCAAAACCCAGAGTTTATAATGTTCACCCAAGCTTACCCAGCAATCTTACAAATAAGCACAGTATGTTCAAGTGAACTGGAACACTCTGTCAAGATGTTGTCCCAGAGGAGAACCACATCAGAACCTACCATTAAAATTCTTTTTGCTCTTTCCAGTTTTGCTGTTAATCTGTTTTTTTGCCTCTGCTACTGATGTTCCTCTAAAGCTCAGCAAGATGAAGTTATGCAGGTATCCATTCTTACTGGTCTCACTGTACAATTTAAGACAATGCTGGGAATCTTACAGACATCTGTATAAAATGGGTCGTTACCCAATTACATATCTCAAAAAATGAGATGGGAATACATTTAGTACATATCGAGTGCTGTGGTAGAGGTGGAGCTTGCCGGAACAGTGTCAGTGTAGAACATTATCTGCTTGCCATAGGTCTTTCATGTAGGGAGGACGGAAGGCGAACAAAATTTGAAATTTCTGTAGGAAGTGAAAAGTGCGGGTTTGGTTCTGACCTCAGACCTGTTCTTTACTGATGTACTGGCAGATGGAGAAGGAGTTTTGATTTATTCAGATATTAGTTCATATTTAAGTGAATAAGATTTATTTTTTCCAAAATAAAAAGCTCTCCCTGGTTATAAGTAATAAGCAAATTCTTACAGGCAGTCCTGGTATTGATAGGTCTTGGTTTGAAGGATTGGGCAAATGCCTTTGAAGTTAGCCTGAGGATTTCCTGTGGGTATAGAGCTTTGTGGAAAGGACAAGAATGTTTGTGGGACAAGTGGATAAATGAACACTGGAGAATTGTAGCCAAGGTAAGAAGGAGGGGATGGAAAAGAAGAAAGGTAGATTATAAAGGAGTAAATAGTATACTTTGGATATGGCTTGGATATGTATGGAAAAATAGATGACATGGTTAAATAGGATGATCATCCTGAGGACTTAAATTGCAAAAAGAATGATATATTGGGGTAAGGGCAATCTTTTTGATTATATAGCACCAGTCACAGTGGGTACCTGTCCCACATGAGGCATTCAAAGCAGTGTGAGAAAAGGACTGCAGAATAGGAATAATAATTTGCAACTGTTGGTGAGGGAGGAACAGATGAGGAAAGACAGAGATAATGGAGAGTTGAGGTTTGCCTATGTTAAGTTTGTTTAGATCGAAGTACCTGGTGGGTAGCTCATTGTGTACATCAGCTCTAGTCTTCAGTTATTTCTGTGCAAGACTATGTGGACACTTTCACTTTAGAGTAAATGCCCAATATAATTTTGTTGTGTGTTGATGAGCATTTTATAGAAATCATGCAAAGATTGTGTGAGGAACCAGGCGGTGAACCTTTTTTGTAGAAGCTTGTATAGTAACTCTGAGACCATTTTTTTTTCCTTAAGGCCAGCTGGAGAAATTTTTATGTTGTATTAGTATGTGTAATTGCCTTCTTTTAAAAAAGTAGCAATTGCATTGATTTACATAGTTTCCATCTCTCCAGATATTACAGTTCTAGTCTAATCCTTATCTTCTGAGCTTTGTAAATCATGTCAAAATGTGTGACTACTCATCACTCCTGAACAGATCAGTTCATGAGTTGTGCCTGTCCTAAGATGGAAAGTGAACGTGTTGCACTTGACTATTGAAAGTAACTGGTATCATAAGTGGTAGCAGGCCTGTTCTTTCTGTTGGTACCCTGTGGTCATCCCTGTTTTTCTCATTTGGGCTTTTGTTTTTGTTTTTCTGTTGAAGAATTTTAAAATGAGACTCAATGTTGGGGAATGCGGAGAATCAACTTGCTTGTCTTCAGTGGAGCTTTGTTCAGTGACATTAATGGATGTTTTGACCCTAAAAAACTGTAATGATAATATGTACAATGCAATTCCTTCAGAGATGTGCCATGAGTTTATAAAGGTGGGGTGGATATCTTTCTTTTTACTTTATGGTTGAGGACTGATAGGGTGTGTGAACGGAGAGGCTGACGACTCTGGCAAGCCACATGCACAGCAGAGCTGATGCAGTGGTCTACTTACCTTCTCCCTGTTCGCTAGCTAGATGCCACAATATCCTCTTTAATAGTCTGAGTACAGAGTATGTGTTGAATTATAGCAGTTACCTCTGTGATCGAGATGTTAAGCTGCTCCCCCCCCAAGTGAGGATCTTAGTGGACAAAATTGTTTTTCTTTCTTTCCTTTGTTTTTCTAACAAAGAAGGCATCAGCTGTGACTGTCTTGAGAGCAGATAAATATCTTTATGTAATGAATTCTCTCATACGAACTAAAGGAGTTACAGGGGAAAATCTATGCATATACACAGGAATCTCTGGATGTCAGTTTGCTACCTGCCAAACTCCCAACAAGTTTTTATGGAATATCAGATGGGTATACTTTCTTAAGTAGTGTCTTGCATTGTGTTTGCTTCTATAAAGACTCTTTGGAAGTAAAATACCACTTAGGGTGTGTTAGGTTAGCAGAAATTGATTCAAAGATAGCTACTTCGTAATGGTACTATGAGCGAGGAAAACTTAGGAGCTAAAATGATGGTAAACTCCATATCAGTTTTAATGAAAGGGTTATAAACCTCTAATTTATATTCTGTTGGTATTACGTTATCAAAAATGTTTTCACATTAGAATTGGAATCAGTTATATTATAGATTTAGATAATTTTAAAATGTGCAATACCATTACTCCCCAGTTATTTAGAATTATAATTTTTTCATTTTAAAAAAAGAAAATTGCTATATTTCTGGGTATAGCTATGTATAATAGGTGAGTACATGGATCTATGTATAATTTTGCTATTGTGACATTCATCTCTATTTCCTTCCATTGAGTGTGTGAATGGCTTGAATGTGTATCTTGGCAAATGCAAAGGAGGTAAAAAAATTGTTCATCTTGGTAGATTTATATTATTTTAATTTAAGCTTCAGTTCCATTACTTTTTGATTAAACATACTTCTATCTGATGCTATCCATCTTTTATCACTATGAAATCTGCTCCCAAGCAGAAAGAAGGATGGCATCTGAATTATGCAGAAATCATTTTCTATCTATTTTTCTTCAAATGCTAGGCAGCCTTTTTCATGATCCCACCAATATCGCATGTGGCTTGTTCTAATCCTCTGCCTAATTGTGAATATTCAACTGTCAGACCTTGGTCTTTTGCCGTTGTTTTTATGGCAGTGTATTGTCTCGGATGTCATTTGCTTCAGGTGTCGCTTAAACTTCCGATTTGAGGGTGGAGTACACTGAGTTATCATTAGCTCTGAAAAGCTTTTGACTATCAATTTTTAAAGTGGTCTTGTAGTTCATGCATTTCTATGTATAACTTTAAAAACAAACAAAAAATAACCACGCTTTGTTGACTGAATCACTGATGAATTTTATCAAATAGCTTAGACCACAAATCAGTCACAGGTTTGGCAGTGATATAGGTAAATACCATAAATAAGATTTCATTTGTAATTATACACTGACCTGTTCGGATATATGGTTGATTAGTTTTATTATTTATATAATGTCATTCACAAAAGTATAACTGGTAACATACAATAAGAAATGTACTTCTTGAGTTTGGGGGAGTGAAATACACAGTCTTCTGCATTAAACTGAATGGAATTTCACTGTTAAATACAGGTGATCATTACCCACTTTCCTGGGGAACAAAAAGTAGTGAGCACTGTTGCATACAATTCACTGTGTTATAGTTTCAGTCATTGGTTGTGACCTTAAGCCAAGTATCTCCTGTGTTACTAACCTTTATGGATATCAACAGTTCATCTGGGTGAATGAGAACCCCATGCATGCAAAGCCTTCCAGGCCAGCAGAAGAGTACAGACTTGGATCTGTAAATTGCCATCTTCCTTGGTTCAGCTAGTGAGTGTTCTGGTGTTTCATGCCAGCTTGGAGAGTAGAACAGGAAAAGAGAAAAAGCAAGAAATATGAAAGAAGAAGAAACAAAAACAAAACGACAAGAGTTGGCCTTGGATTTCTGGCTATTTGGCGAAATGGCTTTTCTTCACCAAAACCCAGTCAATCATCTTTGGATGAAAGAGGACTGACAGATGTTTCCTTCTAATGAGACTGTGCTACCAGTGCAGGTTCCTGGGCAGTACGTAAACTCTGTGCTGTATTCTTCTTGCTGTGCACATAAACTGTAGCTTCTTTGGTGGTGGCTTCTCTTCAGTCCAGAAGCCAGTTCTGGAGGTATTTCCTGCAAGGGAGAGAACGGGGAGATGGGAAGTAGCAGAGCAGGGCACAATAATGGCAATAAAAAAGATGAATAGAGGGGGAGACCTAAAATAGACAATGAAAAGAAAAGTGAGAAAGTGAGCTGCACTTTATTACATCACTCACAGGGATCATTGATATGTAATGTGTCCTTGCATTCTTGTCTAGTTAAATCCATGTCATCAGGGACAAATGTTGTGCTTGGTATTACTTGTCCTGTTCCCCTGCACATGTGCCGAGTTTTTCAACTTCAGTGTTATGTTACTACTTGGTTATATTGACATTCGTCCTTGTTGTCCGGAAATCTGCCTGGGTGACTCAGAAGAAAATAAAAATACTTAATTATTTTATAGGACTTACCATCTTTTTTTTTTCCCCTCCTTTTTTAATTTTCTCTATGAGAGCAGTTGTAGCTTGTTTCAGGAAAGTAAACTCCTATATATCCGTACAAAACAGGTAGCAGAATGTTTTATTGAAGCAATGAACATTTTGGAGGTAGAACACAAATGTTAATTCATCATTGATGACATCTAAATGAACACCCATACAATTTCTTTCAAACCCTCATGAACCATTTCGGGTCTTTAAGCCACATATATGTTCATATTTTACTAAGGATACTTGCTTTGTATCCTCTGGCCACATTAATCCATGTTAATGAAAAGCACTGGTTTTGACTATCTAAACTGTATATAGCACCCATTGTTTCTAAAGTTCTAATTCTCTGTACTTCTCTACTCATAATGTTAACCTTGTATATCCATGGTGTTTATTACAACTTTGAACTTCTGCTTCTGGCAAAGACGACTTAAGATCAGACTGTTTCAAATGGAAACTAAACTTGTTAGCTGTTTTCAATAATATGTAAAAATGAACAAATGGTTTTAAACGAACAGGAAATTATGCTGTATATTTAGTCTTGCATGTGTGAAAATCTAAACAGCTTGCAAATACTTGTAGTGCTGCTTTCTCTTGCTTTCTAAAATGAATCTTTTGCATGTAAACATGTATTTTAAATAAATATTGGAAGGCAGGAGATAGAAGATTATTACCTGAGAGGCATCTTGATAATGTATTTAGTTATGTTTGCTTATTTTTCCCAATGTAGGTGTCCGCCTAGACAGAGTACGTGGAGGTCGCCAGAAGTACAAGCGCAGAATAGATGCAGAGAATAGCCCATACCTGAACCCTCAGCTAGTTCAGCCAGCAAAAAAGCCATGTGAGTACACCAGATATACAAAATTTCTCTTTGAATACAAGGTATTGACTCCTAGCCCTGTTTGCTAAGCTCCTTCTGACTGGGACAAAGGTTTGGTCAGAAGATGTTACCATGAACGCTATATCCATTTAGCTGTTAACATATTTTGTTTTAAATGCTCATCTTTCTCAAGGTGAGTTGAACAAAGAATATTTTTACAGGTGGAAGTGTATAAAAGCATGGTTTATGCAGTGCAAATTTTACATTTACAGGTTATCTTTATTTTCAGTGGTACATAAAATGGTTCATACTGTGATCATTAGTTCATTGAAGCTGCTAGTTTCAGATTCCACAAGAAAGTGATTTTTGTAGTTTTCACTAACTAAACGAGTGACTGCTCAACCTCCCAATGAAAATACATTAAGAGCCTCATTAATTTATACCTATAGATTAATACACTACCTAGCATTAGATTAAAACAGCAATATGCCACACTAATAACAAGCATAGATTGGTAGTTTGGGCTCTAGTACCCTTATGGATTTTTTTGCTTTGTTTTGTTATGTTTTAATAATGTCCTTGATTGTATCTCGCCAGGCTGAAATTGAGAGAGAGAGAGAGAGCTGATCATCTCATTGCTAAAATACAAGTTCCATCCTCTTTGCGATTAACTAAAAATAGTTAGGGGTTTTGCTTTGCAGCTTATATAAACTCAAGCAGTGACTGTACTAATTCCATGAAGTAAATTTAATAGCATTATAGCTGTAGTGCAAGAGGCTAGTGTATTACCCTGCAAAGGCACCCACACTGTATCAAGTGTTGTAAACTCTTCCGAATTCAAATGAGAATACACATGTCCAGTTGCTCCTGCCGAGAAGGTTAATTTGCTCCTAAAATAGAGAAATAAGCCAGAGAAATAAGGAGGCTAAACTCCTTCTTGTCTCCTATTTGCCTCTGCCTTTATGCTTCTGACAACACACGTCAGTTTTAGGCTCCTGGAAATACCTGGCTGTATGGAAAATGGAATTTGTTTCCATTCGTGTTCCCCAGTAGGGGACAGTGCTGTGTACAATACGTTTGAGCATATGGGGATCTGGAGAGCAAATAAACAGTCTTTGATCTGTAAGTGAAAGGGCATTTTAGCTGTGTCAAAGAAAAAACAGCCAGTTTTACATAAAATTAAGGCTTAAGTGAACATATGGCATAGTTTCCTTTTGCCTTTCCAAAAAACATTATGCTGATTATATTCCTTCAATTGTCCAATCTGGCATCTTCTACTCAGCCTCCATAAGCTGTCCCACCGTTCTGTAAATACAATCTAGGGCTGCACTAAGCAGATTTTGCACATTATAATAAAAACTTTCTGATAATACAATAAAATTTAATAAACTCTAATGCTTAATTTCATTAGAGGTTTAGTTTTCCTGGGTGCACAGATTGTCAGTTTTTCATTTACTTGATATTGTCATTGAGTAGAAATGTTGATAGCCTAGCATACCAAAAAAGCCAAGACCAAACAGGCAAAAAAAAAAAAAGCCCTTTAATATGAACAGAGGTTAACACTGTTGTACTGAAACACAGGAATCTCTGTGTAAACCCAAGATTACTGCAAAGTAGTGCACTACATAACCTTTAAGATGATAACTACACCAATTTCTGTAAGCTCCATTTGTCTGAGATGAACTAACCCCATTATAAATCATCACTCATTATCTAAGTGGCTCCCTTCATTTTCCTTAGCTTGTCCAATTACAAACATTTTTGTAACAAACATTTTATAAAACTTAACTTTCAAATCCTGTCAGATAAGTGTCAAGATTGAAACAGTTGGATCGGTTTTGTGTGGAAGTAGCCTGGGAGATTTTCTGGACCCTGACTGATAGTTTGTGCATGACAAAGGCACAGGAATGAAAATTGGGTTCTATTGATTCTAATTAGGAAAACATTACATAAGATTTACCTAGAAACAGTGCTCATGGCTATTCAATTTCCTGAGTGATGGAGCTCTCTGAGTACATTCAAAATTTTCCTATGGTCTATACTAATGCACGCTCCAATACAGGTAGCTTTTTCCCCCTATAGGGAAAGAACAGGTGTTTGGAGGATCTTTCCTACACCTACTTCTGGTCTCTATTGTATTTTCCAGCTTCACCATGGAATCTAATGGCCTGCCTGTAGATCTTGTTGATTGCAAAAATAAAAAGAATTTGAGATTTTGCGAATCCTGACTCAAAATATACAATATTCCTGAATGATCTACAAAAAGCCATTGGTGAGGAACCTAATAAAAAAATGAAAGAGGTTCTTTGGCCATTTCTTCTCTTTGCAGGGAAAAAAACCAGAACTTGGGGATGTGAGTGCTTCTTCATTCATTTATCACTGGTTAAAAAACCACAAAGTTGAAGTCCCTTAGCTACATGTGTTTTGATACTAAGAAACTCTAATTTATTTATCCTACTTTTCAATACATTAAAAATATTGGAAGTTGGGAAGAAGCAATGTTATCTTTTCTCACTTAAAGAGATGATGTTTTCTATGTGAAATTAAACAGGATATGAAAAGACTGTTTAAAAAATAAAAAAAATTATGTGCAAAGGTTGTTTGCCAATATAAGTTAAAACTACCATCTGTCATCTTTAAATAAGAATAGAATTCCTCATTAATCAGTTTGATAATCAGTAGAATATTGAGATCAAGAATTACTCAGTTGGCATGGTTCCTATAGTTCATATAAAGCGTGAATATATCCCCTTGTAATAAAACATGCTTGATGTGATGGTTTCCAGTTGGCTCTTGCACTTATTTTATGAAGGGCTGACATATATCACAGCTTCTGACACACAAATTTGGAATAAGGCAAAAATTGTAGAGACAGTAGATCAGAATTGAGGAGTCTGTGTCACAAAAGAGCAGTAAAGTATCAGAAATCTGAATAAAGTGAGTATTTTATGGAAATCCATCCATAATGGGCTGGTAGGGAGCCTCTCTGACACTCCTGGGCAAGTCACATCCCCGTCAGCTTCCATTGAGCTTCCCCACAGGAGGACATGGTGGTCCATCCTGTGACTTACATGCAGAAGGGGAAAATGATACTGATTCTGTCAGCTTTCTCTGCAGTCAGAAAATACTTCACACCTTCTCACGGTGGAATCTCATTTATATCAAACCCCATGACTCTTTATCCTAAGGAAGGGAATGGATTAGTGTAAATTCACTGGAGGGTGATATTTGGGCTTTAAATTCTGGTGGTGCATTTGAGGTCACAAGATGTACCTACTATGAAAGGTAAAACATAAATATATTGGGAAGTATAGTAATGTATCCTGTATTAGGAGGCTTAATGAATTAGTCCTTTTCCCATTTTTCAGTTCTGCCTTCTCAGAGTAACAAATCAGGTTCCTGTATAGAGATATTGTGCCTCCACCTGGATATAATGCTCATTTTATGTTTATCCTACATATAGAATAGCAACACTGTATTGTAAATCTTCCAGGCTCTTCTACTCTTTTTTTTTTCCCCTCCACTTTTCCTTATAACTTAAATGATTATTCCAATAGATTTCACAATTCATCGGGATGAAAAAGTAAATACTACACATGAACGAAAATGCTATATAGATAAAAATAACCAGTGTGTGAATATGATAAAGTATCATTCTTTGCACAAAACCAGTTTTCTGTGGTAGGATCTGCATCTATTGATATTTTCCTTAGTTTTACACTCTTTATTCTCATTGATTTTAATAGCTATTCCTGATTGGCTCTTTTGTACTTAAAGAAGCTAATTTTATACATGATTCTAAATTCGTACGTTTCAGTGAAAAGCAAATATATGACAACACCCTGCTTTTCTCACAGCATAGGCCCCAAGGAGTACAGATTCATTCTTAACATTTTAACAGGCAGGATACCCATAATATAAGATATATGGGATAATGAGCACTGAGAAAGCCCTGAGACTGTTTCTGTTCAACAGTTTAACAGTGACATCTAAAACAAAGAATGGTAGTTGGAATCGCTGACAGAAGTTAACAGATTTCAGTGACTGACTAATTGCTTGTGGGATTTACTCCCTCAAAAAACACACCTGCCTTTGGGGAGGATTGCAGGTAATTAGAGGAAGGCAAAACTTTTCTATTTGCACAGTCCAAAATACATTATAAGGCATGAATATTTTTCTACAAAGTTTGTATTCCAATATTAGGAGGTGATCATTTCTACATTCCATAAAATTTACTTTCTTAAGAACATACAAGTCTAGCTTGATAAACATTGTTAATGGATCAGATTTGTTTGTGCTGCAGGCGCTTGTAGAAGCCAGTGAAGTTACAATAAGGTTTAATTAAGTCCAGTATCTTAAGACAAATTCTTGTGCACTTTGAAATAGGAGGCATCTGTTTGAGAAGTAGAATGATGCTACTGCTGATCTTGTGCTGTTCTGGACCATTTTTACAGATAACAAGATTGTCTCCCATTTGCTGGTGGCTGAACCAGAGAAGATCTACGCTATGCCTGACCCTACTGTTCCAGACAGTGACATCAAAGCGCTTACCACTCTTTGTGACTTGGCAGACAGAGAACTGGTGGTGATCATTGGATGGGCTAAGCATATTCCAGGTACATACAGTATTTATTGCAAATAGGTGACATGCAGAAATCATCGCATGTGTTATTCTGTTCTGGTAAAAAATATGATTTGTTCTCTCACTATAATGCATAAAGTTTTGTTAAGACTCCAGATTATTCACATAGGACATAGGTTAGATGATAATATATCTTACCTTGGGAATAGTGTTAGTGTTGCTATGAGTGTTACTATGTTAGTAAGTTTTACCTGCTGCTCAGTGAATGAATTTTTTTCACGTATTACTTTTATTAAGATAAACTTGCCTTGCTATCCAGAGCATTAGCCTGGTATGAAGGGTAGTGCAAGTGCTCTCCTCTGTACTCATCTGATTTAGTGGTAGTTGAATGTAAGTCTGGTTCCTCTATTCCGTAAAGGCAACACTATCTTATATTGACCACAGGAGGTGCAAAAATTCAGTTATATTTTGGCATGGCACAGAGGAATTGTTCTCTTCATGGAATGAACTAGTGCGAGAACTGAATCGTACCAGCAGCCCAGTAGAAAGAACTGAATTGTACCAGAAGGTCTCTTCTTACAGCTTAGTAGTTCCTTGGTCTGTATGAAGTGGACTGAGGTCTACCTTGTGTAAATGCGTTGATATTATAACAGCTGACTGACAGTCTTGTTAGCAAGAAAAGTGGGGGTCATCAAAAGCAGTTTCTCAGAAGATTAGCAATTTCTTCGGTCAACATTTCAGGTATATTTTATTTCCCCCCCCCATTGCTGAGGTATTTGTGCTTGCACTGTGGGCTAGCAGACAAGCTTATAGAGAGTCGCCAGGGTTCTCAGTCTGTCGCCTTTCAGAAATGGTAAAGTCTCACAAAAAAGATTGCCTTTTTTTCTTGTTTCTTAAGGTATTTTTCTAGTCCAGCAGATGAGTGAGCATGTTGGTGTGTTTTCATCAGCTCGTTAGTTTTCTAATTTTGATAGTGGAGCTTTGTTGAATGTAAGAATGGATAACCTTTAATTCCTCTGAATAATATATCATCCTGATTTTAGGTGTGATTTTCGGATACCTTAATAATAGAACAAATAATCCAGTCAGTTGTTTGTTTATCAAAGTTAAATATATTTTATTTCTAGTATCAAAAGAAATCACAAAGAAATGGAAATAGTCTTCCCGGTTTTTTTCCCATGTGCTAACCAGCACAAGGTCTCAGTTCTTCTTGTAGGTGCTTCTGGGTCACCCTTGATAAATAAAAACACTAACAAAGAATAATAATAAAATACTTTGTACATTTATGGAACATTATTTTACTTTAGATGAGCGACAACAACCTACAGACTCTAAAATAGTCAGTATGCAACACAGTTGAAATTTAGTCATTCTCTGTGCCACAAATGGTGTATAAACAAGCTTTTGTATCACAAGCAATGTTTTTCTGGTACAGTTAACTTATTTCTGTCTCCTTAAACTAGTTTGTCTTTATGCTTTGAATGCTACAGTAATTTCTTTAATCAAATTGATGGAAGTCCTTTTCCCAGCCCACACTGAAACCAATTTATTGGTCATGATACGCCAGCTATGTTGCTAACAGTCGTAACGAACTGTCAGGCAATATTGCAGTGAAGCTAATTTGAAGTCATTAGGTGTGCAGCGTTCAGGCAACAATTTGTTACAGTGGTTAGGAACACAGCTGACATTTCTGAATGGCTTTGTTCAGAGCAGTTCTAGATGAGCCCAAGCAAATTGTAAACTAATTTAAACATCACTCTATATTATACTAGCTACTTTGTCTTACACTGGTTGCTAATAAAGCACCCCAAATTAAGTCAAAATGAGTTAAATAAGTGAGTTTGAGTTTCATCTTTGGAAGATACCTAGATCACCTTAACCAAAATAGAGTAGCTCTCAAAGAAGTCAGCATGCTCCATAGTAGTTGCAGGGGAATGTTCGTCAGTTTGATTTGTGAATATGTTGTGTAGCTTTGATTTGGCTGGAGGGGCAGGAAGAGCAGAGGGATGAGACTGAGCAGCCTTTAAAATGATGGCTTTGGTTAGTGTGGAAAAGGCATTGGATGCTGTAAACTGGCCTTGAAAATTTGCAGTCTGTGATCTGAACCAGTTGAGGAAAATTTCTGCCATGAGGCAGTCTTTTATTACAAGGTAAACTCAAAAACACACCTGCTGTGGTAAAGTCACACTAGCTAAGTTTACTCACCTGCCTCTGTTTAGGAATGAGAAGAAGAAAAAAAAAATAAAGACAATCTTTTTATAAGCCTTCTGGTAACAGAGGGCAGTGATAAAATCTCTGCTTGTTGTCTGGCATTGGATCACAAAAATCAAAATGCAGAAGGGCTTGACACGCTAAAGGGCAAATGTGATGAGCTTTTGTAGCTTGGTTTTGAATGATGGAGTACTGCTGAAGTTGGACTGCTTACACTCAGGTAATGTCTGGCACAAAACAACTTGTAGAAGAGCCTGGATTGGTGCTAGTTGATTGTTTTGTGAGCTAACAAATGTTACTGTAGGCAGAAACAACAGAATTGGAAAACGGATGAGTTAGAAAAAGAGTGCAAATTGCATGAAAGTTTGCTGTAGCTTAGCGGACTAAGTAAATCCTTGGTGTAAATCTCTTGGAATCGATTAATTATACCAGTAGTGAATTTGTGCCTAGCACAGCAAAGCAGCAATCAGCAAATCTTTCTTTACTATAGTGATTTCTTAAGGTTCAGTATAATTAAAGGCCCTTATATATCAGGTGCTTAATAACTAATAAAGATCTCGACTGTAAAGCATTGTAATTCAAAGTAAAACTTGTCTTTGTGGAAGAAACCAAAATAATATTTTTGCTATTCTAACAGAAAGTCTTTTAATGAGATTATCTATAAAAAGGTAACAATGCAATATGCATTCTGTCCTGGCCAACTGCTTCCCATTGCAGTCATGGACTAAAAAATATTTTTAAATTATACAAAGTTCAAATGCTTTCTTAAAATCATTAGTATTTTTGTGCTATTGGAAACATTTCAATAGTTGCTTTTATTGAATGAAAAGTCTATGCCATCTACAAAAGGAAATATTGAAAGAAAAATATATATGGAAAGCCTTTATCAGTAAATAGAATTAGTCTCCTTGCATTTATAAATCAAATAAATGGAAAGTGTGTTGTTATGAAACATGACCATGTCTTATCTGAAGACGAAAAAGATCACAATGGCATTAGGAAATGCTTGACTTTAGTTAGAGGAGCGTAAGGGCACAAGAACAGATGATGGTGCCCTAATAGCCCTTTTTAAGAATGACAGGGCCCCGCCATTAGCATCCTTTTATATCCTTGGAAATTGCTCATGCCTCGCTTTTCTGGTTCCTATCTGCCTGACTCTTTTTTATTTCTCTTTCAATTTCATCCGCGCTCGGATAAGCGCATGCTAACACAATATGATTGAGCTGTAAAATGGAACGCTGTCGCCTCTAATCTCTTTTATGTAGATATGGAGGTACTTCCACACTCCACTTCATTCTCTCTCCATTGTTGGCCTTTTTAGAATGTGTTGCCGAGTAATGGAGGCTCAGTCAAATATTAGAGCTAGGTTTCACAGGGTGTGATAAGAAGATTATCAGCCCAGCAGTCAGATCTATTGTTGTTCTTTTGTCAGATTAAAATATTCCGATGTACTGTAACTTCGTTAGTAAAATACTGAAGGTGCTTAGGGAGAGGCTGATGCTGCTTCGTCTCCTGCCTGATGAGACAAAACCCCTATTAACTGACATAAATAAATTGTAAATAAATTTATGAAGCCTCTGCAAGACTATTTTATTTTACGTTATTTTATTTTATTTTATTTTATTATTTTATTTATCTTTTAAATAAGAGAGCCATGCTTAATTCAGTATTTGCTGGTGGTTGAGTTTCCTACCCTTTGCGTTGTATTTTGGGGAGGTTCCATTTTACATTGGTTGCATTGTATTAATTAAACTCTTTTCCAGTATGGGTGGAATTCTGCTGATACCTAGTCACAATATCAGAGTCGTTCAGGCACTATTTCTGTAATGTAACTATCCCATTGACATTCAGCAAAAGTGTGTAATGTTCTTTCATATTAAGTGGAGGCAGGAAACATTAAGCTCTTAAAAAAGTGCATAACAGGAAGCTAAAGACAAAATGTTCTCTAAAAAATTTGCATGCATGAAAAAACATCAACCAGACCATAGAAATCAACTTTTTGCACTTAAAATGAAAAATTTGTTTGGAAACAGTAAATCAGACTAATACATCAAAAATAACTAGTTACATTATTTTGTAAAATAAGCCTGCTTGTCTTCAACTATGTTCCTCTTTTGCTAGCAGTAACAGTGTTCAACAAAGGGAATATTTAGAAATTGATACTGCCACTGGTGCTAGTATTAAAAAAAAGGAGGGCATGATTTTGATGGAGCAAATCCAAGGATGTTTTGAATATTTTGGTGTTAATGTTTTATGAAACATTATTGTTCCGACATACTCTTTGTGGAGAACAATATTTAAGCTTTCCTTTCCA
Source organism: Calonectris borealis (assembly GCF_964195595.1). Classification (NCBI taxonomy): domain Eukaryota; kingdom Metazoa; phylum Chordata; class Aves; order Procellariiformes; family Procellariidae; genus Calonectris; species Calonectris borealis. Next base: position 105,237,004 of record NC_134314.1, on the reverse strand, counting down.
AAGCAGGTCTCAGGGGTATAGTTTAACATTCTAATACTGAACAAGAACATGATTTGCTGCAGAGTCGTCATTTTTAAAATGCCCTTTTCTCATCATCTGTTTCAGAAATACCACCCCATGTAGGTAAAAGTACAGAGAAAAAGTTGACCATAATCACCCTTGGAAAGCTAACGTTCAAGAAAGCATGAGAGCGTGCATATATGGTACATCTATGCAGATATGAATTGGGTATATATGTACCTGTTGTCATGCACATAGTTGTTTATATATCTACATCTTAGTGGACATACAGCATGTGTTTAAATGACAGGGAAGAAATTCTGAATGTTGCTTCATGGTAGTATTCACGTCGGTAGGACTTTGAAGATAAACTGAAATCGTATGTTGGAACTACCTGGTGTATATAATCACATACGTTTTAGCTATAGCCAGCATCCTGTTTATGCCCAAATCCTTTTCTGGATTGTTATTGGGGCAGCTAATGCAGAATCTCAGCTCTACAAGGGGAATAGATGTCTTCTGTCTGTACCACGCTGCTTGCTGCTGTAAAATCTGTTGTTTCTGCTAAGGTTGAGGCCTTCTCTAGTCTCTTGTGCTGCTAGCTGAATTCAGGACATTTCAGACAACGTGAGGGCTCCTGCAGCTATCTTAGAGCCCCCTATCACAGGGTACCTGTCTGCACAGACAGGTGGACACGTAAATGTGGTGGTTACTGCTCATGTAACATGGAACCGAGTATGAGCTCTTTCGTGCTGACTAAGACGTTTGTAGCGATAATAACTTGAGCCTCCTGGGGAATCAGGACATCCTGCCCTCTATCAATGTGCTATCTTGGACACATTGCAAGTTCTCTTTGCCTTCTGTTTATCAAAAGCTCGCTATCTGCTCTTCTTTTAACTCCTTCTACAAACATGCAGTAATTGTGGAAGTCAGACATGCTCTTCCTATGATGGAAATGTTCTTGAACTTGCAACTTATATGACATACATGATCTGAGGCAGACCATCCCCTGGGCCTTACAGGTAGAGATTCCAGCCAAAAGGTTTCTGAAACACCACTGACTTCCTTGACCTCTGTCACTAAATTGTACAATGTGGGAAATCAGCAATTGACTGTCGGTTTTATTTTTGAGCATTAGCATGGATGGACCGCCTGACACTGCCAGTGTGTAGATCATGTTGATTCAAGCTACTCTGAGCAGAATGGAAAAGCAGCGTGCCTAAAATGCCAGCAGTTCATCTACCCCACTGCTTGCATCAATATTTTTAACATCATTTGAAGTACTAGGAATGGTGGCACTTTTTATTTTTTCTCATTTTTTGAAAATAGTATCACAGAGAAGGTGTAAGTGTTTTTGCAAGGCAGGGAAGAGGTGGGATTTCCAGGAAAATGTATGAATAAACATGTGCTAAGAGCATTTTCAAAACAAAACAGGTATCTGCAGTGTGGTAACAGGTAGTTACAGGAAGGCCCGTTTGTTTATTTTAAGATTATTTCATATAATATGATATACCTGAGATATGATGGCAGACTATTCTTGATGGATCTGTTACTGAAGTCAGTGGCAAAATTTTAGCTGATTTCAGTACAAAAGAGTAGACTCTGTGTGCAACTACAGATGTACACACTCTTAGTGTGTCTGCTAATCAGAAAAGACTGGTTCCAGTTCAGAACTGAGACAGACAGCAATGAAGGGTTGAGGAGGTTTCTGTACCACTAGACATAGATGTCCTGGAGTAAAAAAAGCACTTCAGTTTCCAGGATAGTCATTTCTGGCATTTTTTACTAGCACTAAATTAACTGGGGGAAAAAAAGAATAATAATAAAAAAAAATAATAATCCCAGGCATATAAACATCTCATCACCTGCAAATTATACATGAATATAAAATAAATGTACAGTAAGACTCTTACAAAAGCATCTGGAACTCTTGCTTTGACTTTTTAAAGTTTTGACTTTAAAATCCCTATGTATTTGTTGAAAAAGCTTGTTTAAGAATAATCATCACCAAAAGCAAAACAAAACCAAAAAATGGAATTAACAGGTAACAAAAGAACTGGGCTCAATTCATATGTTTTACTTTTTGGAAAAAAAAAAAATCCTTCATTAAAATCCTCTTCTCTCAAGATCAGAATTAAACAGTGACTTTATGCCTCTATTAAGTTCACCTTTTATTCATATACAAGTACTCGCCTCTTCCTTCCAAGTGACTGTCTCCTTTTTTTTTTTTTTAAAAAAACAGTCCTCTCCCTCCACCCATATCCCCAACATACACACTGCACTGTCTAGCTGTTGCACTTTTTTTTTTTTTCCCCAGTGTCCCCCTTTATCTGCCTCAACCAATCTCCAAATGAATGCATGTCTATCATGGCCTTAGCTTTGACACTCTGGATATATTGATTAATAGTTGCCCTAAGCTCCTTTTAGCAAATCAAATTTTCACTTTTAGCAAGGATTTCGCCTCTGATTTATTCAGCAAAGTGAAATGCACTAAATTGACTTTGACATTCAGGGAAAATGGCTGAAAAACAAAGAGGGGAGGAAAGAGATATAAATTGTGTGGCAGCTGGAGACTTCAAGCATAAAAGAGGCAGTTTTCTATAGAATATCACTGGTTAATTTGGAAATGCGTTTAAACAGGAGTGGAAATTATTTTCTTAAAATCAGATGTTTTTTATACTGAGGATTTGGGATATAATAAGGTTTACTTAGCAAAATGCAATATATTCAACCCAAATTCATCACTTGCTAATCATGCTGCAAGTGTGGGATCCACTTTTGTTGCCACTAATAATTATTATGTTAAACGAGAGACAAAGAGGTTTCTGAGTAGTTTTATAATGAGGTGCTAAATTGGTAAATATCTTCCTACCATTGCATTATGTTGTTCACTCCTGTGGCCCTTTAAAAATAAGAAATGATTAATAAAAAGAGAGCAAATCAACAGTAATGAATGCCAGTGCTTTTCATTTTCTTTCTGTAAACAAAAATGGCTATTATTTGATTCTTAAATGCAAGAGTATAAAAAGATGTAGCAGCCATTCCCTATTATTCTTCTAGCAAAATCAAGAGTGTTGTGTTACCCTGGATGACTTGTGGCCTGACTTACACAGCCTGCGTCCTTACTTGCGAACATTTTATCACTGAAGTACCATGAGGCCGAAAATACACCATTGCATATTTAAAGGTGTTCAAAGGTGATGCTGAATAGAATAAAGGAGAGAAAAAAATGAAAAAAATATTAATCCATTCCCTTAACACATCTGGGGATTTTTTTGGCGGAGGGCACAGCGTAAGAAGATGCAAAGTGAAAACATAGGAAATGGTTTGGTCTTATTCAGCAATCAGGCATTACAACAAGAATTAGTAGAAGAAAATACGTATGGTAGTTTGCCCAGTCAGTCTATAGAGACAGACCAAGAGCCCTCGGTAGGATCAGTTGTCATGGGTGTGCAAGTCAAATGTGCTATGCCAGCCTCTGTTGTTGAAGGATCTGGCCTCGAAGGGATAAACCCACACCAGCAGTCAGTATATCAGTGGGAGCTGAGCGTTTTCTTTGTTCCCTGTGTGTACTCGCCACCGCAAAGTCTCCACAGCAATGTGCAGAATTGAGCTTTAAGCAAGTATTTCCACTTAGAGGACAACAATACTCACCTTTGTACCCACTTCTTGTGTGACAAACGGGTTTACTAGATTAGGTCTGTGTAAATTGCAGACGACTCAGTAACAGTTTCCCTTCTTCTGAGCCAACAAGGAATTAATCTTATTACCAGAGAGTAGGAAGTCTAAATGTATCTTAACCTTTTTAATTTTACTGTAGTCTCCATGCTCTTTTTTTTGTAAGCAAGCTGAATCTGAGACTTCAGCAATAGTGGCCTTTTGCAAGTGGGACGGCAGCTGGACTGCCATACAGGAGATAGCTGGGCACATTAGATTTTTGGGCATGTTACCTCTTTAGAGTCATTCCACCTCCACTCCCCATAATTTAGTTTAACTGCCAACCATATTAAAAGACTGCCGGTTAGGAGCATACTGTATGAAACAAATTAAACTTCCAAAATAATCTTTGAGGGGGCATCCTTTCCCTAACTGTGCAATTGATACCTCAAGGATGGCCAACTTCTTCCAAGTAACGCGTGGCCACAAGGCAGGAAGATGCCTTGCTCCGAAACACAGTAAGAAAGTTGGAACAAATCTTGATGTTATGCCTTAGGTGAGGAATTTGCAGAAGAGGCAAATGCTGCAGAATCGAGCCTATCGTTTATGTTGACTATCACTTCGGTATTTACGGGACTCCTTTCCTCTAGAAAAGAGTTTAAAGAACATCCAAACAAAGAGATTATTTTTGTCAGTTTTAAAATTCCTGAAGGCTTTGTTGGAAATAAGATCATGAATGTTACGTGTCATTTAAATTGGCCTGTGAAAGGATCATAGCACATGCTAGGAATGCAGAAGTAAAATTAGAGCAACATAGCCTTCTTATGGTAACCATTCAGTCCATTTTAAACTAAACAGGTGACTTACTCATCTAAGTTAGCCTCCAACAAAAATATAGTTACTTTGTTGTGGGTGGGGAAGAACAGAGCAGCTTTTCAGTCATGTGTGTTGATACTGTAAACCCAGGGTGGCAGGAGGGAGGGGGGAAAAGAGCTGATTGCTCAGGCTGGATTTAGAGCAGACAGGTCTCCACCTGTATGACGGGTCAGCGGCACAGGATGGTCTAGTTTCCTAAAGTCAGCCGAGACCAGTTAAATACTATAATTCTAAGGATGCCTCTACTTTCTCTCTGGATGAGTTCGGCTTCACACCTGCTTAACCTACATTAGAATAGGATTAATTATCTGAATTGCAAGGCCCCCTTAGCCAGTCAGCACGTTTCTGGCAGAGCACATGGTGACCTGGGCCTGGTTATATATAGTATAGGGATAGCAGGGGAGCACCTGGGTTGTAATGGCAAGGCTCGATCCAGTCTGATAACAGAATCAGCAATTTTTAAAAATGAGTCTGCAGTAATCGCCTTCTGCATCAGCTGGATCATACAAGAGCTTTATGAACTCATGTCTTCTCTGCTAGTAAGCTTTTTTATTGTGCAATGCTCAATGTGCAATGCTCAATGTGCAATGCACATACGTTTATATACACATACACACATTTATATACACATATGTGTATGGAGAAAGATTCCCAAGAAACACAGGAGACACAGAATCGAAAGAATGCAGATACTGAATGCTCCTGTATTTAATTACTTAGATGGAACACTTACTTGGCTGTAACTTTTAAGTCATTTTCCATGTTACGTTAATTTGTTGTCCCCAACTTTAATACTATATAGCAGGCAGGAATATTTGGGTAATTTTCCATGCAAGAAAAAAACACAGAACCTTCCTTTTATTTGAAAACATGTTCTGTAAAGAGAAAGTTCTCTGACAGTATGTTGGTCTGCCCAAGGGATTTTCCACCCCAAACTCCTGAGGCACGTATTATAGACAAGTGGAAATTTCACAGTATAGCTCTGAACCTTCTCCCCAAAATGTTTTCATCTGCCATGTTGTGCACCATCAGTTTCAATCAGCTGCATTAACAGTTGAGGTGAAATCAAATATTGAAATGAGATGCAACTGCAGACACAGAAGGCTCCAAGTTCAATGTAAATGGCACTTGAAAAGTAGGGTCAGCTAACTTACCAGGTCCTAACATGTTACGCATGAGAACACTATGGCAAAGGGTTGTGATGAGGGTGGAGAAGAGACGAGGCAAAACTGCAGTTCGCGTGCATCTAGCTGTTGGAGAGATCAGGGTGAACAGTTTAGCATGCAATGGCTGCTGCTCATATGTTCATTCAAAGAAGAAGCTGCACTTACTGGCGTAAATATATCATGACATTAGCAGGCTGCAGGGTGTATTTCTAGCCAGAGATTTTCTTATAACTATGCTATAGCATTGTGCTTGCTTTAATGAACAGGCAAGCATTAGATTCCAAACTTCCTACGATTCAAGCTATATCCGGTAGCATATGGAAGTTACCATGACCCTTGTGTCATTCATTAATTAACTGCAATTGCAGTGCGAAGAATTCTGAGTCCTTCCCCCTATTGGTCTCTTGTAGGAAGCCATCTACTCTGTGATCCATTCTTCACTTTTTACTACTTTGAAGTTTCCCAGAGATAAAGTTAACTGTTGTGTAGATTCAGGAGCGGGTTGCTTAGTGTCAGTGAATCTTCAGCTACAGATTTAACATGCAATATTCATTGTGAATTCCCGATGATCTTCATTCAGTGAAATTGGTAGGAGTCTGTTTTGAAGAATTTCTTTGCATTTCGAGTTACTGAACATTTTCCAGACACCATTAATGACTTGTGCTGAACACTTTCCCTAATATATTCAACACAGATTCGGAGTTCACAGTGATGGCAGGATTGCACCTAGCACTTCAACGATGATGAGTAACTTACTGTGTAGTATAATCCTCATATGTGAACCACACCATGGTTTCTGTAATCAAAAGGCCACTGGGAAACAGGGTGCTTCAGAAAGGCACTAGGCGAGGAATGCAGGTGGAGTTGGGGACGAGCAGTGCACATGCTGTGCAGGGTAATTCCAGCACTGTCATAAACCTACAGAGGACAATGTCTGACAAGAGGCTTAGATGGGCATTTCAGGAGATAAGTCAAGAGAAGAGGGTGTTGACAGTCAATATTTGCATACTCATAACCGTAATCAGCCAACATCAATGAAAAACATACAATCTTTCAGAGAACCTGCTTGGAGGAAAAAAATACACCTAAAAAGAGCTTATGACAGGGGGAGGTAGGGACAGAGGCTGCCATGGGTCTCCCGAGTTCCAGTGCTACAGCCAACACAGGTGAACTAGAATTTGCCATCGATAGCTACACGGACAAGTGTACTGTCTCCGTGGTAGAAAGTGGTAGCTATTTATATACTGAATGGCAACACTAAACAAGTTAGGAGAAGCAGTGAAGTGTGTCCTATCCAATTAAAAATGCAGTGAGAATTTTAGGTAGGCAAAATGTAATTATTTAATTGGAATTTGACCGGGATGCTTTTCCACTGTTAAAATAAGTATAAATTACATGAGCTGTAAAACTTTAAATTATGAAAATATTTTGAGGTCTTTGAGCATGGTAATTGGAGCTATATATTCAACTTTGTTTTTAACCTGACACTTCGTAATAGCTGTTCCCTAAAGCAAGTTGGTTTTTTTTTTTTCACATTATCGAATATCCCTTAGTGAAGCAAATTAGCAATCAGTCTGGAAAATATTTAAGTAGTACAATCACATTATTTACACAGACACTTCCATTGTGCAGAGTTCTCTGTGTTCCCAAATATTTGTAGGATCACTTCTTCAGCTGTCAACATTCACACTCGAACCTCCCTCTTTAGTAAAGCTCTATGTGAAAATCCATTTAGGCCAATAGAAGGACTTGCCTTGATTTCACTGTGCTTTGGATCAGTCCCTAAATATGCAGGTCACAGTCAGAAACCTGTGTGGACCTCAGAGCTTTATTATTTGCCTTCTGCTTGACCTACCACTTTTTTTTAAATGGGGAGGCGGACTTGGTGCAATTCCTTGCTTTTTTTTTATTATTATTAACAAGGAAGAGAATCCTACTATGGAGAATTAGGGTCATTTACTGTAAGCAGAATAAGAGTCTGCTCTTATCTAGAACCGTATTTCAGCCCTTATGGAAACATTAGCATTCTGGCCAGAATGATAGAATGTTTATTGTGAAATATATTATTTAAGTGTTTATGTTATCAATATGGTGCAGATAAAAATCTACAGAAAGCATGCATTTAGTATTTGGGAGGATTTTAAAACACCATTCAGCATGCCTCTGGGAATAGGTTCTCTGATGCTGTGGCTACAGACAGTGATTGCAATTGCTTGAATCATATTGTCCAAAATACACTCCCCAATTAACTTCCCATCAGGTTGAGGAATTCCAGGTATTTATTTTGTAACTTCTGTACTGCTGAGGAGTGTTTTCCTGGGGTTCCCTAAATTAAAACCACTTTTCTTTTCTTACAAAGTTTTTTTCCCCTCACTCAGTAACGGCTTTTTTATCATTGAGTTTTGTTCTTTGGCTTTTTGCTCACTGCTTTTTAAGGATTGAAGGCACAGTAAGCTCTATCCTGGTACTCCCATGGATGTATTTGTACAGTGTTGAGGTACAGGCTCCATGTTACATCCATACTTGGCTCGTTATCCTCTTATCAAGCTCTTTGCATCCCTTTGTTTATTTGAGGAGACAGGAAGACTATGTGAAGGCTGCTTAGTCAGGGATATCAGCGTTGTTGGCAGGGGAGTGATTGCCAGTTGAAAAACAAGGCATTATTGCTCATTTTTTCCCTCTTATTAGTTTGATTACATTTGCAAATCAAATCAATCCATCAGACATGATCAGGCCTCGTCCGCATTTTAAGGAATAGTAATCTCCGTCTAATAAGATGCAAATGTGTCACATCGGTAAGTAACCAATAAATCATCGTCTTGTCTTTGGCAATCATTAAATATCAGAACCAACAGTCAATTTTTAGTATTTTCAATTTGCGATATGCCGCTGGAATATAAAGATAGATGGACGTAATTACACAAACCAAACACTATTTCAGTTCATTCCAGACAGCAAATTTAGTGGAAGGTATAACTGGCTTGTCATCACACTACATTATTCCTGGCGGTTCATGCAAAGTTCACAGACAAGCTTCAAATGGACATTGCTTTTTTTACTTCCCTTAACAACATTCCCACTACCACCACCAAACTTCAATAAATGACTTGAAATGCTGTAGGACATCACTTCCATCAGTGCACAAAAAGGCACAGAAAGAGAAACATTACCCCTTCTCCCAGTGTAGGCACCTTGTGCATGTAAATCCAGAAGTTTCCTAATACTTGCTACTTTCTTCCTCTCTCTTTCTCTTCTTTTCTTTTTAGACATTTTAATCTGAAACTTCAGCTTTTCCACTGACACAGAATATGTTTTTCACAATTTTTGCAAGTTAGCTCACATTTTGTAATTTCGGAAATAGTGAAGACAGACAGCGAGAATGATTGGCACACCAGTTTACCTCTCTCTCCTCCTCCCATCCCCATCTTTTTAAAGGAGTGGAAATTCAAATTGTTTTTCTTTATCCTTTTCTTAAAATTTGATTTGGGATTTGGGAAAATTGATTGCCTTGTGTGCATCCCAGGGATTAATTGATATGTCTATTGTCTGATTTGCAATGTCTTGCTTTCCATTAATGACTCTATTTGTATATAACAATCTACATGCTTTTCAAGAGAGAAGAAGATGTAAGCTTATATCCTGGCAGCACTAGTGGCAAAAGAAACCCAAATCTTGTCTTAAACAGCATAGCTTTTACCCGGATATTTTAGACTGTTTTAATAGTATAGGGTACAGACCCTAAAAGTACAGACCTGCAGGCCGACCGCTAATTTCAACAAGAGTTTGGGCCTGTTGGAAATTATATTATTGGGCCTCCTTACAGTGCTGAGTGACATGAGAGAGAGAGAGTGCAAAATACTGTCTCTCTGCTACGACACAAGTGGCTACGCAGAAATAAGAAAAGAGGATTTTGTAGGCTTGTGCTGACTTATGTAGGTTTCCAGCGCACCAAAGCCAGACAATGGGCTTACTGTATTTGACCTTAGGAAACGTCTTGCCATGAGCTGCGTGCCCTGGGTGGACCTGCTGTTGCAGCATCCTGTCCGTTACGTTTGTTTTGGCTAACCCACTTCAAGAAGCTGAACCTCAAGTGCTTTGGATGACTTTTGGAGAGATCCTTCAGCCTCCTCCATGAGAAAATAATTTTCACAGTAGCAGTTTGATTTGATTTGGTAAATTAATTAAACGGAAATTAGGGAAGAAGCTTGCTTGTGAGCACGCCTACTTGCTTTGGGTTCCCCATCGTGTTGAGCTCCTGTTAAGGAGCAAAGGGTGGGGAGGGTGATTTTGCAAACATGAACATGTAAACTCCTGGATGGTCACTGCATGTTATTCATTCTTGGCATCAAAACTCTTGTTCTTTGGCGAGGGAAAATTGCAAAGAAATGCTTGTGAGCTGCGCACAGTGTTGATTGCACATGCCAGAGATTCAGACAACTTAAAATGTACCATCAGTTAACAAATATTTCTTCTTGCTATTTTGAAACAAAAGATGTTATTACCTGTTTTTACCGATTTTTATTCTCAAACTGGTATAAATCTGTAGCAGCTTCATGAAAACAAAAGGTTTATTCCAGATTTAAAATGAAGAAACAAAGCAACTTTAACTCTGTTTTCTTCACAAAGTTTGAGCTTCCTGGCACTTTTTTCCAAAGATCTCCTTACATTAACATATTCCTGGATGTTTCATACCTCAGTTGCTAGATTAATGCTGCCTAGATCTCTTGCAAAAATCTCCCCTGTTTCTGTAATCTCCAGAGACTTCGGTGAGCAAAAGCTGCACACAGAGGCCATGTGCCTAAGAAGCTCAGCACCAGAACCTCCTGTTCTGTCTAACCAATTTACATACTACCATGGTATGTTTAATTTGCTTTTTCATCAAATCAATAATGGGTCTAATTGAAAAAATTGGCAGAACTACATACAACCTAACTACCAATGTCAGTGTTTTCAGGAAATCAGAGATGTGGCACAGCTATGCAAGTGACACCTGTGTTAGTGATGCACCTCTGTTAGGGATGTGTACAGAAACAAACATTACTCAGGTGCAGCATCTGTACCAATTGATCACTATGCTATCAGAATTAATCACCTGGTATTCAGCTCAGAGAATAAAATTTACATCTTAATGTATGACACTTATTCCAGCACATACATGCACTACTAGAAGTGGTACTATTCACTCCTGTTTGCAAGTGTGTATCTATCTTCGTAGGCAAAGCCTAGCAATTCTTCTTCTTAGCAAAATCCCAAACGCTTGGGATGGCTGCTTCTGTTAAGTTACATCCTTTCAAAGACGAACTCATACAGGACTGGGTAATAAAATAGATTTTGTCCCTGGAGTTACACGTCTCAAATCCTGCCCTCACTTTCACAAGAAAAAGGGATTTTTGAGGATCTTTAGTGCTCTGTAGCAAGTTGCTCATATGAAAATAAATAAATAAACAAGTAAATTTTGGCACTGTACAAGATTGGTAGGCCTTCACCAAGATGGTCCAGCAGTGTTGCAGGTGCATTGGCTAGCAGTGTGGAGAAGCTTGTGTGAGAACTACACAAAACTGTGGCACGTGCTCTCAGTTCCTCACTAAGATGAGTGCTCAGTTAGTGCTGCTGCTGCGAATGGAGCCGTGCTTTATGCAGAGTCTGGTCGATGTCCGTGGGGCTGGCAGAAAGATTCAGGCCAGGTGCACCAACCGCAAGATGAGAATTATAAAGTATTAATTTTAAAAGAAAGAAATGTGGATTTCAACTTTATGTTCTGTATAATTGCAGAGCTAGCGGGATTTTAAAATATGGCAAAGCCTTAGTCATTAGCATAGCGTAATCACCTTTGCTGTTTAAAAACAAAACAATACCAATAGAAAAGATATTGTACATTGACACATGGAAATTTAATGCTTTTCAGAGAAATTTTGTAGGGATTTTTTATTATGTGGCTAATTACATATATACGTGTAATGGTGCTAGCAGAGCCATTACAGTCCATTGGGTAAATAATACGCATTTTAAAAACCATTTATAAATATGTATTTATTTGATGGACCAGAACGGTTTTTTGAAGTCATTCTCATCCACTGAGTAAATAATATATGGATTGCTTTTAAAAATAAATATGTATTTCTCCAATAGACATTCCAGGCAATTGGGTAAATAATATGCATTTTTCAAATATTAAAAAATACATACAAATGTATAGAAATCTGCCTAAATATGTATCTTCCTGAGAGATCAAAATGACTCAAAAGGTGTCAGGCATAGCTTTGAAATTTCTGTTTTGAATTGTCAGTCTGTGTCACAACCTAGAGTTAATTAAATGTATTTTATGCATTTTCATACATACAGTGTAATATCAATGTCTGTTTACAGTTTTATAACACTAGTGCACTTGACCCTCTTACTCAGTGTTATAAAGTCAGCACTATGCGGTTAAGATCCTAGTTTTACTTTGCGTTCATCTCAATACAATGCAAAACGCATTCGTTCTGTGGGCATAGTCCTGCATCCATAGAAATACATGGAAAAAAAACTGGTCACCTTAGTAGAAGCCATCTCAAACTCTGTTGTACTGCTCGATTTAAACTTCCTCTTTATGTTCTGGTCTTTTTCTGACGATTGGCTAGTGGGCAAAATATGAGAAAACATGAAACTGTTCAATTATGTGGGCTTGATTCAGAGCCTATTGATGTGAGCAGGATTCTTACCACTGGCCTCAGAGGACTTTAGTTCAAGCCAGACATAAAGATCTGCCACAATCCATAGAGACAGCCCAACACTAGAAGCTAAAGGCTAAGTCCCTTTCTTGACTCTGACACTGACTTACCATATGTATGACCTTGGGCAAATCATTTAACATCCTTATGTTGAAACCGTGATTTATACCTCCAATTTTGGGAGTCCTTTGAGAGCTATAGATTTAAAACATTAAATATGATTCACAGCATACTAGGATTGAAAAATGTGAGCACAATGCATCACTGGTTTATTTCTTTTATATACTGTGGGCTAGAGCTTATCCATCCTTTTCTAACATTTTAGCCAGTTTGTCCCTTCATCCATTTCATATACTTTTCAAGAATGTTGAATATACTTGGTAGACCTTTTTTTGTGAAAATATTCGTTGTTGTTTTCAAACATCAAATGAATAAAATAGCACAGCAGCCCTGTGAATTAATATATATATACACGTAGCTTGCACAGGAAGACTGCGAGACAAAGGGGAATTAAGTGACTCCAACAGAATCACAGAGAATGTCAGTGGTAGATTTGGGAGACTAAATTGTCTTTCTCGTATTCTTCCCGTATACATGTACCTCACGCTTCATCTATGCCTCTGACATCATCTATGATACGCTCCTGAAAACTGATGATTTGAGTAAGTTAGTTAGCTGTTTGACAAGGGTGTATTTGGCAAGTGCCAACTATAAATTACATGTGCCCTGTGCAGTCAGGATAGCTAAGTGGGATCTGTTGTCAATCTAATTGTTACTTCGATACTGAAGGAATGAAAATATAAATACATAGTGAGAATGTTTCAACTGGAGCTCTATTGCAAAGCCAATCACAGCAGCAGTGAATTATTACAAACGAGCTTTTGGAGCCATGTCTCATGGCTATTCTTGCACAAACATCACTGAGTCGGTGCTGATCTGGCCTTGATACCCAACATTGCCTGAGAGCCCAGCAAACATGATGTTTTGACAGAACACGTGAGGAAGTTCTCACCTTCTTCCTTCTCGTACCACTGATAAGAGTAGACAGAGTACATAAGGAAGGCCACAGTGAGTGGCTGGTCACCATAAAGAAGGATCAGCAAGAAACAGGCATTTGAAAGCAAATAATGGGACAAGAAGAAAGCTGAAGAAACAAAAAATTATCTAGCAGTATTAGCACATTAAAATTATGTTTCAGACCTCTCTAATGACACATCCACACAAAGCACAACCAAACACAATTTCTGTGTAATTTCTAAAACTATTGACAAATGTGTCCGAATACCAGATGGTAGAGCCCAACACTTTGTGGTTGCAAGAATGTAGAACATAGGGTGAGGAATATAAGACAAAGCCCAACTCTCATGTCATAATCAAAGTACAGCTTTCCAGAGCACCGAGAGCTGCGTAGTGAAAAAAAGGTGTAGGTAAATTAGTGTGCACCAATTAAGGACAGGGCATCGCTGGTGACGCTTTAAATTGACGTACTGGTGCCCAAAAGGAATAAGAGGGACTGACAGGAGAAGAATGTAAAAAAAGGACAGGCTGAAAGCAATGGTGAGCGAAACGTGGTTACGTGAAGTAGCTCTGAGCATACCTAACACTTCTTTTGTAAAGCATATAAGTAACTGAGATACTATTGACTGCCTGCCTGGTCATTATCAGTCAGCAGTTTGCTAAGACATAGCAGTGGGAGTAGCTCGTCATGTTGAACATGAAGGAAGAGAAAGAAGGTGGTGATATTAAAGATCAGCTAGGGAAGGGTGTCTGTGCATTAAAAGACGGGAGACTTGAAATAAAATATGAAGGTGCTGAGGGATAAGATGGCACAATTGTAAAAGAAAGAGTTTGTATCTTAGTCACTCTGTGGCCATATTGAATATGACTGTTAAATTCTCTGTATAAAAGAGATAGGAGCATTCATACATTTTGTTGCAAATTGATATGATCTTTTTTGTCAGTGATCTGAATAAGATTGTACTATAGTTTTTAATTTAGCAGATTAAGAAGCACAATTAAAATATCATGAAAAAGATCATAATCTAAACCTCTGGGTTTTTTTTTTTTGCTTTTCCCTGCCAAGTTGATAACAAGAGCCAGTGTATGTAACAATTACCTCCACTACTGTAAATTTACTCTAGTTTGTGGGCTGAAGTGTTAATAAATACCTTGCAGTATTCCAGAGGGAGAAGCTTTCCATCTAATTAATAAAACTGGGAAGAATACCCAGGACACTGAACCATATCTTTCTTATTAGTGTTGGCTTCTACAAAGGAGAATCCCTGAATCTCAACACATTAGTAAATGTCATACTCCTGGGTTGCACAGAGACCTCTTGAAAAACTGCTGATTTGCTGTTGAAAAAAATCACCATAGACTTTAGAAACAATTCAGCTGGGGAATACCAAGTGTAGAAAATCAGTGTAAAGCATGGCATGCATTATAGCAGCTACAAATTTGTGCCACATATGGTGAATCTTAAAAGAGAAAACATACAATTATAGCCCTATTTCCCTTCCATTTTTGGTCTGTACTTACGCTACTATCTTTCTCTATGTCCGGGTATGGTCTTTAGAGACATATCGGACAGGTTAGGTTTTTTAGAGACTTAGCAAAACCTCTCCTTTACGTGTTCTCTGAAACAGGTTTCTTAAAAAACTTTATACTGATACATAAGCTGCATGTAACTGTTTATTAAATGAAAAAAAAAAGAAGGATCACTTGACGAAGGGAAATGTTTTAAGCCCAATACTGAAATGAAAGTCTTTCACAAAACATGTAATGCTGATTCCCTTTTCCTTTGCAGTAATCCATATTTGGCAAAAATAAGCTTGGTCTCACGATGTCTGAGCCAGTTCTGTTTCAAGGCAGTTTGCAATAAACCACAAATAACAGCCTAACTTTCTGATCAGCACATAATTCTTTGCTGTACTTTATTAAAATCATAGCGGTAATCTTACATTGTGAAATACTGATATGCATTCTCTGGCAGACTGGACATTTACCAAAGTGAGTAAGAATTCATGCAGTTCTTTTGTAGAATAAAAATGGTAGGGTGGTGTACATGTATTTTCTCACATTATTATTATTATTTTTATTAGACTGATATAGCAAGCTGGTATTACTGCCTCTGATAGAAATAGAAATAACATCTTTGCATTTACTTCTTACTTGAAGTTTTTGCTCTGAAAAATGCTCCTGCTGAGTATGTTTGTATCTGCTTTTCATCCTACTGATATGAGTGATTGGGAGGATAAAAAGAGGTAAAGCTACAGTGTTTATCCATGAGGTTGATGCTAATTTGGCTAAATATGAGTCAACTGGATGGGAAGCGGAGGAGGTAAAAGATCTGCCAGTTTTTTTGTCTACATCCAGTCTTCCCAATTTGCATAGTCCATGCTTCAGCTAAGGTCTTCACTGAATTCTGGTAACTTATTAGAGCATACGAAGGCAATTTAAAATGCTGTCCAGGAATCAGAGTCTAGCGGTGTCTGTATAGTCTAGTGTTTTAGGTGTTCTAATGTACTGTATATGCTTAATCATTTCGATTTGGGTTTGGGTTCTTTTTTTCCCCCGTTAAGAATGTTTATGATGCTTCCACATACACTGCAAGGAATAGATCAATTCACACCATGTACAGTGAATACCCGCCATACGTGCAGTTTCAATACAGCATGTTAACAGCAGATACTGGTCCTTAAAAGATCATATATCAAGCACCCTCAGCATTATGCTGGAAGAACCTGAATCACACATTCCCTTGCCTGTCGTCAGTTACAGCTTTGTTGACCAGTGACCCTTTGTGATTCTGTTCCCTGTTTCAGGAGATACTTCTCTGATCTGACCTGCGTGATGACAGTATTATTTTGTCCTTCAGCAAAACAGTTTTTTATATTAAAAAAAAAAAACATCTTTGATAAGCAAAGAATACAAGTTAATGAGCAAGTGATCCTTATTGATTTCAGTAGCTTTTAGAATACCTGAGTTTGCTTGGTACAAATGCATGCGTACACAGGCCTATGCAAACACACACTTATACCTGGCTGCTTTTGTGTATATGATAAACCATGGCTCTTCCATATCCATTATTTTCATCTTTCTACAGTAGCAGCTCCAGAGTGAGAGCTCAGTTGCTGTGATTTTGAAATTCTTTGCCTGGGGCACATCTCTCTAAGCTCTTCTGTTCTGAACTCTAATTGTAGGAGTAGGCTCCAAACACCTCAAAGAAAGGCAGCCCAAATTCTGAGGCTTCAGTTTTTAGGAAACTAGGAACTGAACGCTAGGTCTTCAGCAGGGAGCAGCCTCAGGGAAAGAGACGTGGACCCCGTAGTAGGCAAAAGCCTCAGGAAAACTTTTTTTAATTCCTTATGATTAGAGATTAGACTAAATAAGGAAGAAAAACATCCTTGTCCTTTTAATTTGGATTTGGGGTATTATACCTGGAGCTATTCTGGCTGTCCATATAAGCATCAGCTCCCTCTCTAAGTTCGTGGCTTCAGTGACATCCTTTGGCAAGTAGTTCCCCAGTCCAGCTACTCTGTGAATGAAGAGTTTCCCCCCTTCCTTTCATTTTCCTGCATTTCACTGTAATGGTGTTTGGTCTGTGTAATGAGACAAGGAGAATAAAAGCTTTAGACCTATTTTTTATACCATTAATTTATATATACTTTTGCTACATTCTCTCATACATCACTATTTTGAGGAAAACAATTCTTGCTTTCTGAGTCTCTTTTCATAAGAGCTTTCCCAAGTATGTTTTTCTGCTTTACTTTCTCTGAACCTCCTCTAAATCTGTCATACTTTCTGTGGAAAGGGCTGAGCCATTCTGTCATTAATATTGGAAATCAGATAGTACTCTTGATATTTTCCTTTTAACTTTTCTTGTCTTCTGAGGTGTGTTTAGCCTCAGCCATGAGCATGACATCAGCTTCACAACTAATCTTGGGCTACTGGAAGGGGTACTAATAGATGCAGTTTTCAAGCTAATGTTCTGACACTCTTCCCTGGACTTTTTCAGACTTGGCCAGGATGCTGCAGCTCTCCATCTCTTTTTCTCACCTAGAGATCATTTAGCCTTGTCTCACTCTGGAGGGACTAACAATACATACTTGGAAGGCCTTCCGTCTTAAATTAAAGAGGGCATTGATGGAGGTCACCTCCGTAAAGTACATTCTGGTGATGCAGGTACCGAGATGATATCTGGTCCCTTTATCTTTGTTCCTTTATCTTGCACTGAATTTTGAGAAGTATTTTCCTTTTCAAACTGAAAATAAAATAATGTAGGACAATGTTGCATGAAATTGCATCTCCGGTGCTGCCTCCAGTGAAAGCCTATCATCTAACTTCACCTCTGTGTATCTGCTCAGGATAATGCATTTAGAAATCAGGGATGTTTTGCTTTTTTCAGGTCTCGGAAGCAAATGACCTGGATTCCCTTTTAAGAATATGATTTGCAAACTTGTTGACTAGGATTCTTCATTTGAAGGATGAGTTGATTTGTCCATATAAATTCCCATTGTCAAATTTAATAGGTGGATAAAGTGACCCCTTGCCTTCCATAGAAAACTGCTTAGTCCTTAAAAAATATGTTATTTGGGGGGGGGAGTATGAGAGGTTTTTACATCTTTAAGAAACTGAACAAATTCCAAACTGAGTAAGAGAGACAGAGAGAGAAGGTTGCCTTTCTGCAAGCCGCCAGCTTTCCCAAGTGTCTCATCCTCTCCCCTCTGTCATCCTGAGGCAATGTGCCTGCATTTGTGTGTAGATTTATAGTTTATCTTTATCTATGGCTTCATCTGTAGGTAGCTATTATAGCCGCCTTGCCTGGATATTGTTTGGGCCTGATAGATCTGTCTGTAGTTCATCAAAGGGGAGCTGAGTGGCTAAAAGCCATTGGGTCCAGCTGAGGATGAAATACGAGCCATCAGCCTTGGTAATGGCTGTAAAATTTCATAATTACACGGCCTTTATTACATTGCATAATGATCCTGAAGCAGTATGGAACAATTAATTAAGATTTTCAACCGTGGCTCTTTCAGAAATTAAAAGGTGCTAGTGGCTGAGAAATGGGGAAGTGTCTTGTCCTAAAAGCATTAGGGATGCTTAAGAAGTACTTCCTGGGTACTTAAAAAAAAAAAAAAAGGAAAGAAAAAGAAGTGAAGGAAAAAGACACGAAAAAGAAGATCAACTAGTTAAGCAACTAATGTCAGAGTAACGTTTTTGTACTTTACTGCTAATTCTTAATGTCAAAGCTGGTTCTAAAACTCCTGCAATAGTCACTGCCATAAAGCTGTTCCTCTTCTGTTCTGTAAAAATTTTCATGCCTTTTTTCCCCCGTGTTCTGTTCTAGCCATTTGTCACATTTATAGAAGTTGAGCTCTGCACATTATTAAATAAATGCGTGCCATGACTTAGGAGGGTCACTTAGCTGCATACTGGGGTGTACTGACCAAGGATTTTCTCTTACGCACTTTCTTGTGTCTGAGGCCATTGAGATTCTTTGAAGATCTCTGCAGTTTGACAGACATCCCCAAGGAAGACTTTTTTTTTTTACTGTTTTGATATTTTCCTTCCTTCCTTTTCTTCTTTGTAAATGCAGCATGTCAGATGTAATATAATATTTTCCATGAGATTGACCTCAGACCTGATCAGAAGTAATTAGATTCTTAAGGTGCTGCAAAGGTGTCTCGCGGGTTTCTGATGTACGTACTAAAAGAAAAAGTGTTTATGTATGTGTAAGGAATACGCAAGGAGAAACAGGAGGCCTGAACCCCTGCATGTACACATTACCTGTTGTGATCAGTCTCTGAGTGTAATTCTGAAGGCCAGCAAATTGTGATCCAGGTGGGGTGTGGAGTACTCACTGTGCCAATGGTAGTAACACTGATGAAAAGACAGCAAAAATAACCCTGGTGTTCTCCACGCACCAGCATAACTTCCAGGTCTTATGGGAAGGAATCTCCTTTTCACTACGTGCCTTTTTTGTCCCCTCAAACTATTTTGATTCATACAAACTCTCGATATAACTCTTAGATAGGATGAGCATTGAGTATTATTGTTTTTAAATTGACCGGTCATCATGTAAGATCCTATCGTTCTAAATATTTTATGAGAAGCTAAGGTTTCCCCGAGGCACCTCTGATGAGAAACTTTCGGCAGAAAATTTAGAAAGGATTATGCGTTTCAAGGAGGAGCCGGCTGCTTGAAGTAAATTCTCTTGTTGAGTCATTTATTCCCTTAATAGGAATTTTCTGATCTGCTGTCATTCTTGTTCACACACTGGGTGTCACTGCCTCTAAAACACTTGTCATTCTTTAATGGAAACAAAATAGTCATTGCAGTCAGAGCCGCAATGTCATTCCACTACCCCTTGCTGCGTCGGCAATAGTGAAAATGACAGAGCGGCTCTCAGTAGGGGTAATTAAAATGTAAATATTGATATTTTATTATTTGAAATTACTTTCCAGTGCGGCATTTAATATCTCTCCATCTGTGCGGCTCTGTTTAGCGGTCACTTTAGTGCAGCTCTGGGATGCCAAGCGGCGGCTTGATCCCCGTTATGTCAAAATGCTTGTTGCTGCTTAATTTTGATATCTAATTAAGTGGAAAAGTACAGTCCACACTGTAATCCATGGCATCTTAACCAGCTGCTTGGGTATATTTAGAATTAATCTCCACTATGGAATCATCCTAATGTATGCAATTAAGAGTCTGCCGATGGCTAATTAGGTGTATTAGAATCAGGCAGCTTCCTTTTTTTTTTTTTTTTTTCCTTTCTTTTTTCTCTCTTTTTTTTTTCCGTGTGTGGACTGTTGTAGACTTAAGACACAGCCTCCAGAGATGATCTTAATGATACATATACACTCAACTAGGCAAACTAGAAATTTCACGTTCATGTAGGAGAATATGTATGACTCTCTTCCCCCAAACCAGGGAGACTATAAACATCATGTGATTTTTTTGGCATCTGCAGCACATTAAGAAAATCAACTGAGCAGTAGAGAAGTTTTAAAAACTGGGAAGAAGAAGGAAGATATGTAGGACAGTGTTCTGAGCTGTCATTTTCCTGCCAGAGGGAGAAAGGGTATATTTACCCAAAATTTGGCAACCTGAAGTTTTTGCTTTGGCTACGGAAAGAGATTATAGCTAACTCAGCATGTACAGGGTTAACACAGATGTGTTGATTGGATCGTAAGCATGGTTGTCTCCCTATGCTAATACATTCCAGTGTTGGATTCATATTATTAACGTGATTGGAGAATTCCTGAAAACCTGACTTTGCCTGATGGAAAGATGGAGGGAGCAGGGATTACCACAGCTCTCAGAGAGGAAATGACTGGTGGCTTCCCCAGGGGAGCAAAAGGCAAACAGCAGTGACCCAGCACTCTTTGAGGAAAACCGCTCTCAAAGCAGACCCATAGAGGTTATTAATAAAAGGCAGCATATATTAAATGCACAAGAAATCCCTCCTTTCTGTGGGGAAAAAAAAAAAAACCTGATATAAAGTAATCCAACCAACTTGGTTTTGAAGCCTAATGTGCACCAGGCTGAAGAAGCTTGAACTCTAAATTTCTTGATATTCCCTGTCTGTGTGTGCAATCGCTAGGAGGCCGATGCATACAAAGATTGAAGCGAGCAGTGCCTGAAGTAACACTGATTTTTGTTATTGATTTAGTTAGGTTCCTCTCTCAAGTTTGTGTTCTTTTTTTTATTTTGTTTAAAATTAAAAAAAAAGGGAAAAGGGTGGACTCTCTTTGTTTAATTATGTGTTTCATTTCTAGCTAGCTGAACTCTTTGAAGGATCTAGGTAAGGCATACCACACACACAGGATATGGATATATAGTAATGACTCTTCGAAGCTGAACTGTGTTACCATTTGCTGGGTTGGACTTTGAAAGAGATTAAGCCCTATTCATGATACTTGTTGGTTTTCATCTACAGTCACTTTACTAATGACAGAATGTAATTTTTATTTTTTCACCCAGAAATCTGGCTTTAGTGTACTCATACTCAAATACATACGTCCACAACAGATTGAAGGAAAATTTGTGTGAAATCAATATTTATGTTGAAAATATGATTGGTCTTTTTTTATATAGGCTCAGTGAAAGAAAACAATCAGGGTCATAAATACAATCCTGCTCTGTTTTCTCCCATGCAAATGTCTGGGCACACAGGTAATACCTCAAAATATGCCAGACATTTTAAAAAGCAGATTTATATAAAATGCTGTACCCCAACCGCAGACTTTTCAAGTCTAGGGGCAAAGATGGTTTTAGGAGCACACCGTATCATGTCACCTGCCTCTGCTATCTTCAATAAGAGGACAAAAAAAAACCCCATAGTTTAACCAAACCATGTTCAAAGGTTACAATTTAAAGAACTGCAAGAGTTAACTTTAAATAAGCAGACCAGCTCAAATATGTAGTGCATTAGAAAGATTACCCTCAGGAATCTGCAAGTTCATATTGCTGACCTTAAGGAGACCTACACCTACATTGGGCCATATTGGACTGCTGAATTTTAAAACATTTTCATTTTCCATATCTTAGAATTTAAAACCTCACTCCAGAGAAGGTAATGCACAAGGAGTGCCAACTGTCTTAACATACAGAAAAAAAAAAAGCAAGCCATTTACTACTTAGCAGGTCTTTCTCTGTTTTCAGAGCATCTAGTGATAAATCAAAATATAAGTGTTTGGCCTGGCTTCTTTTTAATATAAGGTTGGTATGAGTTTGGAGTAAAGCTATTTAAAATTGCGGAAGTTCCAGTGGTAAAACCAGCCCAAAGGGAAAATCAAGTATTAATCTGTTTAAATCTATTGTCTTATATTTTCTTTTTTCTCGGTGAATACTGAAATAATAAGGTGTGAAATGAACATTAATGGAAATAGAGACTACAGTACTTCAAACCATATGTTTCCAGAAATGGCACTATCAAGTACTCCACACATGGAGGTCTTACCAGATCTGTCCTGAAGCAAGGGGGACTCGCCAGGTTTTTTTCACCTTTAATGTTTCACTGCAGAGTATTAGCAACTGAAGGTGGTTATGTGAAGTCAGGGAGACATTCTTAATCAGTCACATTTTCCAGCTCCTTTCCATTACTATTGCTAAAGAAGCAGCTCACAAGAACTTGAGCTTCTGATTTCTAATAGAAATAAGAAATTTAAAAGTAGCTGCCTAGAAATATTTGGGTGCTTAGAGAGGGATGCCTCTGATTTAAGTACTGAAATCAATTTGAACTATAGTGAGTTACATCTCACTATATGCATCTTACCCTGGGAAGAAATGACAAGCTTAAATTGCTGATGTTTAGTGTTAGCATGTAAGGTTTCACAAGGTAAAAGACAAACCAGCAATATTTCTAACTGGTATTTAAATTACATTAACACCTTTTTGTATAGCTTGAGTGAAAGGTCACGCTACACAAGCAGCATCTTCACTGTTTGTAAATGTCTAATTTGCTGCTTTTAAATTGCTGTGAACTTCACTTACTTAGTCCTGCTGAATGAATCCAGTGTTGCAAATACTTCTGACAAGCGAATATTTGCTTAGTGAGAATCCATTGTTCGTAATGGATTGAGAGGGACACGCAGTGTGAATGCATTTTTATTGCCGTGCCATCTCTCTGCTGTTGTTTCAGTGAGATGAAAGTAGCGTTGTGATAAAAGCCCCGGGGTTTCTTAGTGCTCTGTGTGGCATTTCCCATCTTACTGGTAGGTGTTAGTGAAAAAATGCTTATCATAGGCATTTTTTCGTGTTATAAAATATAAAAAAAAAATGTGTATTTTGTAAGAACTTGGACAGCAAGAGTGAGGAATACAAACACACTTAAAGAAAACCCGAGAAAGCCTACAGGCTTGGCTGAAGACATCCCAGCGCTCTCTGAATGCATTTTGCTTTTTGTACTCGACTCAGAGTAATTCTTGGGCACCTCTGTGTGTGCAATCTGATCTTCCCTCTCGGCGGCCGCACAGCTAACAGATGGCAGTCACAACTCCCAGCGCAGAGAGCGCCGCGCACAGCAGAGCCCCGGTGCTGCTTTTGCGGTGCTCTGCTGTAGGGGCAGAAGGAGATGCTACATAGCAAAGCGTCGCTCGGAAAAGGCGGTGGTTTTACTGTGCAAAAGTTGTTGGATGAAACTAATTTCTAAACATAACTTTAATTGTAGCACGTCAGTTCTAAATAGCTTGGAAGCTGAATCCAGCAAACAGCGTAAGTTGAGCCTTTGGCTGTATTTCTGGTCAATTGTAGTTTGTGCTTTAGGACTTGATCTTTGATTTTCGAGTTTGGGCAAATACTTGTGCTTTTTGTTTCGTGAGATGACACCTTTCACATGAAAATCCTCAGTCATACTTAAATTTCAGCTTGCTGTGGCATCACATGCAGTTATTAGCCCTTCGACCAGGGGATCCATGAGCAAATGGGTATGAAAATAAAAAAGAAAAAGAAAACCTGAAATAATGGGTTCACCCTGGCATAATGAGTTGTATCTGTTTCTGTTCCAGCTTTCACCAAATTTCATCCATAATCTGTGAAATATGTTTGGTGATTAGTGAGAGCACTCTCCTTCTGTTGAATGGTTTTCATAACCGCTGAAATGTTTGTGGATCTTGATATATATTTTTAGACTACAGAGTATTCTGAAATGCAATTAAATCCGTTTTTTCTTGGATTAATATAATAAAAAGGATCTCTTAATTCAGATCTATGAGGGAGATTCAGCTCTAGATATACCCTAAAAAAAAAGAATCTTCCTTGGATTTCTGAGAGCATAATAGTAAGTGGCAGTCAGGCTATGAAGGTTTCCTTCAGCAAATAGATGATCCTGTCTAGAAAATATTATGTAGCCCTAGCAGAAATTTCACTGCTGAAATTTCCCTGGCCTTTGTTTACATCCCTGGAAGCCAGCTGAAGTTGTACGATGGATCCAGGCAAGCGCGGAGTGCGTGCCAGGAAGGGAGAGGAGGGCAGAGCGACAGCTGTATGTCCGAGAGCGCGCTGGGCCTGAGTCTGGTCTTGAAATGGAGTGGAGTTTCTTTACATTCGCTTCTGTGCAGCCGGGAGAAGCCTTTGGCCCGCTGTTGTCATTTGATCATGAGGCCATGCACTCTCTAAATAAAGTAATCCGGGCTGAAAGAAAAGGTTTTTTACAAAGTGTTTACAGTATCAGTTTGTTCTTTTGACAGTGGTGACTATACATCGTTTTTGAAACAAGGAAATTGCACTGAAAACATCAGTACCCATAAAACATTTATAGGGAAGTTAATCTATCAAAATTAAGTGTAAATAATTTAAAAATCCAACTCTGATATTTCAACTGTGTAAATACATTGAATCTGCAACACACTAGTGAACATGTCATTTTCAGGCACAGCTTTGATTATAAAAAATGTAAATGAAGATATTTGAAGTACAAACCAGGGCAAGCAAGAGGAATATTTTACTCATAAAACTAACAATCACAAAAACAACTGGTAAGATAAATAGGAGGTGATTATCAGAAAAAGCGAGCAACTCCCAGATTTGCCAGCAATTTCATACCTGGTTTGACTCGGATTTCTAAACACGGAACAGAGAGGAAGGGAAGTTCATTCCCTGCAAAGTGAAATAAACTAGGATCCGAGTCAGAGTAGCCCGACTGAGGCATCGCATCGAATGTTTAAGGCTGCAAATACTGGTAGGGATAAGTCCAGCCACTGTCTTTTTTTGTCCAGTAGTTCTCGGAGCGCTGTGTGGGACGCACAGATCTTACTTTGGCACTTGACCATCTGCAGCTGCTTCACTCTAGCCCCTAGTGAGTTAGTGTCCATGAAGTCCATCTTAATGAAGTAGAGGAAAGGGTCTTCAGGAATATAAAAGATTTACCCTGCGTGGCATGGAGCTGTGTGCAATGTGAAATAGAGAGCAAGTGGTGCATGTGCTGATACTTGAAAAGATCTGTGGTTTAAACAGCCCAGCCTAAGAGACTGCGAACTGTGTTTGGAGCTGGCTTGGAGTGCTGAGCGCTGCAGAGAGCGGTCAGCTCGCTGCCGCTTGTTCCTATAATAAAAATGCTAAGGCCTTTTTACCTATTTATTTCTGCTTCCTTTGAGCTTTGGGTTTACTGGTATGCGAAAGGAAAAAAAACCAAGCATATGTTCGGTTGCTCAATCAACCTTTTCTCAATCCACACTCGGTGATCTCAGTGAGTCATTACGGCATAATTACAATTTGAGTGTGATACGCTGTTTGTAGAAAAGTATCTATTTTTAGCTGAAGAAACACTACCGTCCCTGAAAGGAGGAGAAAGAAAGAAAAAAAGGAAGGAAGAAAAACTGTAACCAGCAAATCAATGCTATTGTTAACTGATGTTACGAGACACCCTGTAGATTTACAATGCTTGCATTCAGCCACATAAAAACCGCGCTGAAAAGAATGCCTACCAGGGGTTAAATTCATATGCCTGCGCTGCAGCCTATTTCTGTCAACACTCAGCTCGGGAAATAAACATTTATGCTTTCTGAAATGAAAGTGTATTTTTGAAGACTAGCCGTCAGATATTTTTTGCCCTTCACACTTTCAAATGCTTAGCCTTTTTTGTAAGTTGACTGCAAAGTGCATCAGTTTGCTAGGCAAAAGAAAAAAAAAAAAATCTTGACAAGTGCCCATGGCATCATTGTCAAGCACACGAGCGTCTAGTAGAAGATGGCAGGAGGATTGGCACAAAACATGCTTCCTTCAAGCTTCTTACCTCAGGGGTACCTGACTCTTGAGAAGCCTTTCAATCCTTCCAAATGACATTATTGCAAACTGTCATCTGGTTTATTTGGAGCGCGCTGTATCGCAGATAAACATGCTATTTAACTGCAGGTCAAGGTAGAGAGTCATTCTGCTAGCAAATGCCTGAGATACATTAAATGGCATTGACTTGGGGAGGGAGATGGAAAGAGATCAAAGTTGTCACCAATATGGTACACGCGGAAGGGGAAAAAGGTACACAACGTTGTATTTTAAAAAGCCATTATGCAGTTCTACATTTAAAACATTGACCTGCAAGACTCTTAAGGGTTAAGGCACCACACCATGCACGACAAAGTTCAAAACCACGCCGTCACGCAGCATCTCAGGGCGGTTTGGAAAGAGCTTACAGTTGTGCCTGGGAAGGCTAGGACTGGTCCAGAAAACTGGAATTGTATTTTGTCTAATTTGGAGACTTTTTAAAAAAGAGTTACATTTTAAAATAAAACATGTCCACTTGTCACAGAACGTGGGGGATCTAGGGGATTCATACAACAAAAGCTCAGAGAATCAGAGCACGGTTTGGCATGAAATAAGTATAACCTCCTCCAAACAATTAAAAATAAATCTCTGTATGTAAATACGTATGCCTGTGTAATCTATTCCTTTAACTGGGACTTGATGAACATCTATTAAAAGGGCGTTGGTGTGATACAAGAGACATGCTGGATGCTTTCACATTTTCTGAAAAATCAAAACAAAACAAAACCAGATTCATTACAACTTGATGCAGCTTTACATTCCCATGAGGGGTGTCTTTAAAAGTTAAAAGGTGCTTTCACTGAGTAGGCTTTCAAGGGGAAGTTACTTTGATCAGGAAGAAAATAATCATGTTTATTTGATTTATTATTGGAGAGCAGAACAGTGTGGTTATATTTGCCCGTTTTTCTATAATGTAAAAAATTTCTTTTGATTTTTTATGTGTCCTATAAAAACAATTAGTATATTTACTGCGCCAGAATGCAGATTTTTTAAGAGTGCAGTACAATAAATTATAGGCAACATCCCATTTTTCCCCCTCACAGGGCATATATAATTTCCTTTGACTGTGGCACACAAGAAATGTTACTGAAACATAGCATTATTTGTTTTTAAAAAACCTGTACTAAACAAACAAACCTGTACTAAAATAGATAAGTAAATGAAAGAAGGAAATTGGGAGTTTTCAGAGAAAAAAAGATTAGAGAGAAATTGCAGGTTAAACTTTTTTTAATCAAAACTGATTTTATTGCTTTTTGCTTAATTAAACTCCTCAGAAGTGTGTGAAACATTGTTATACCTGAAAAATTGTTAATTTGTAAATCACAGGGACAAAAGGGCTCCACTGCAACTTTAAAGTTTCTGTGCACGTAAATGTCAATAGAGTGCCTTCTCCATCATCAGCACTAAATTCACATTGATGCCTCTTTTCTTCTCTGTATTGATCCTTCCATGAGAACGTAGATTTGTATCTGTTAATTAATGCGTCCTGAAACAGCGTTTGTATTAATCAGGCAGATAAGAAAAATTGGATGCCTGCACCCTCATGACAACCGTAAAAGTGCTGGCCCTGATAAAATCGTGGATGGACCTCAATAAAAAAGTTCCTCCTTCCACTCAATAAACTAATCATCCTGCTTTTAATTATTCGGCAGAAAGATGTGTGGAGATTGGAGAATGTGTAAATCTATTTACTAACAGCAGTGTCTGGGAGGGAGAATGGGGCTGTCACAGGACGGTGCTGCAGGCTACGTTCTCTGTCCATCTGCTACTGCAGAAAAACTGGTTCTTGAAAGACGGGAAGGAACAGAAATGGTGAAGCTAATTGAAATCATGAATTCCTCCCTATAACCTTTTAAATGATTACTACTTCTCCATTTCCCTCTTATTTGTTTTAATCGCGGATGTGTTATTTTCCATTGTCACCTCTTCAAGGGTTTCCTGTTGCTGTTGGCTCAGGTTTTGTTGGGTTTTTTGAAGGCAGAGAGCTACAGTTCTATCACAAGACTCAAAAGACACTAAGAGAAAATGAAAACAAATAAGGAGGGGGAGAAAAATGAGAGAGAGAGCATGCAGCCAGTTTTATGTTTCATTTTTTATGGATGCCTGGTGGTTTGGATGTGGGGTTTTCTTTTTTATTGTATTAGTTTTGCTGCTTAGTGCTTGTAGAGAAAATCTTGTTTGGAGTAGATGCCTTGCAGATTTGCTAGTTTATGATATATTCCTGCTTGACTGTAACTCTCGACTTTCAAAATAGAAAAATGCATTTAAGTGTAATTGAACGCCAAAAAGAATGTTCTTACAGCGGGAACCCTGTCAAAGGACATGTAAGCAGCTCCATAAACAACTAAATGAAAGCCTCAGACATGTCTTAAGACCCTTTAAGAAAAGCTTGACTAATCCCCTTTGATGATTTTATTAAGTACTTGTGGTTGATGGTGCCAACTGGCAAACTACTGCATTAAACCAACAGGCCAGGAAAATCACTTCCTCTCCCATATTGTTTTGTAGCTCCTAATGTGATTGGGATATTAGCAGTTTGATATAATAAATTAACAGGTACTGTAAACAAGAGTCTGAAAAGGTAAGACAGTAAAGATGTTTGCCCTTAGTGATCCTATTAGGAAAGACAGCAGGGGGAAAAAAAGCAAAAGTTAAATTCATTAAGAGGCGTTTATTAAATTTTTGGTTGCCCTCAGAAAAAGGATGGTGTGACTGCTATTCAGTTGGCAGTTTAATATGCCACCCTGTTATTTCAACAAGTGTTGTAGAGGCGGGAGCCATTACAGAAGTAATTAGCATCTTTCTGAGGAGGGTAGGTGTTACCTCTTTCCCCTGAGGTTAAAGTTCAAAGAGAATTTTCCTCTTTGTGATAATCACCTTAATTCTATTAAAACATCAAATCTTCCCTTTTAAAAAATCGGGGTTTTTTTCTCTCCTAAATTATCCTGCTTGGTGTATGGTAATAATGAATAGAGTCATCAGATCCCTGTTTCACAGCATCAGTATGTATTTCACAGTTTTAGAACTAAGCATGAGTATTTCAGAACAAAGAAGGCATCATGCAAATTGTAGACTGTCACTGCAGTACTCCCCAAATTAATATGATTCTTACAGAAATAGCCTGCAAATTCCAACTTGTTTATAACTTTGTGTGTTGATTAGAAAACGTTTGATTTTATATTGATTTACTTTCCTGTAGTAGGATGGGGAGGAGAGGCACAAAAGCAGAAGGGAGAATAATAGACTATGTACATGTTTTATCACGATGTATATAAAAATAAATCGAAAAGAGGAGCAGATTTCTGACAAATCCAAACATGCTTAATATTTTTCCTGTATTTTATTCCTCTTCAGGATTCTCCACTTTGTCTCTAGCTGACCAGATGAGCCTTCTGCAGAGTGCTTGGATGGAGATTTTGATTCTTGGTGTTGTATACCGGTCACTTTCTTTTGAGGATGAGCTCGTGTATGCTGAAGATTATATTATGGATGAAGACCAATCCAAATTGGCAGGCCTTCTTGACCTTAACAATGCCATACTGCAGCTGGTAAAGAAATACAAGAGCATGAAGCTGGAGAAAGAAGAGTTTGTCACCCTCAAAGCTATAGCACTTGCTAATTCAGGTTGGCAGACTGGCACAACTGTTGCTACATTTTTAATATGTCACTTTTTTTTTCCTCCATAATACTTTCTGCATGCTTGTTTTAAACACGGTCTTTGAATAAGAAATTGCTAATCAGACCTTAGTCTAAAAGGCAACAAACGAAGCAGTTCAAACTAAGTAATTGTGGAATACGTTCCTAAGGGAGTGGAGAATACTGTACTGTATGATTTGGAGCGTATTTTACAGGCAAAGATCCTTTCACATGAATATAGATATTGTTCTCCTAAATCCATTCCATAATCCAGGCAAGTCTAATCATTGCAATTAAAACGAACAGAAAGGATGCATGAGAATATGCTATATACGTTCTCTCTAAAGGCAGCTACTGATTTATTTGATAGGGTGAATTCAGGATATGGGAGGAGGGAGGAAATTCTTATTTAATCTCTCAAGGACCATATCTTACCTTATGGATCCGCTACATTTATGAGAAGGCTTCTGCAAAAATTATTACCTGTGCAGTAAGGGTTAAAAATCTCAGAAAGAATTTTTTTCTGCATTTGAATTTAAAAGTGCTGAAGCAGTGAATACTGTCAGATAAGTAAAAATCGTTTGTGCTTTGTTGTTTTTCCTTTTGTGTCTCCTTAATGCTTTATTGTGGTCTTAAGTCCCTTTTAGCATTTGCATAAAGTTCACGATAGATCCCTCTTTAATGACGTGCCGATCATTAGATACCTGTGTGTCAATAACATGCTCTGATGCTATGTTCCATTGACAGTCACACCGTGCCCCTCCATCTGCTTTTGTTTTGACCCTATCTTTGAACTTTATCTTGGTAGCTGGCCAGTAGTTTTCCCTTTAATTACAAGAAGGAAACTGTCAATAAAATCTGTTAAATGGGATGCAATGAGTGGCTTGAATGGGCGGACGGCTATTTGTTCAAATTCTGCAGCATTCAAGGTATTGACAGTTTGTTTTCTGGGGCCATATGTGACGATCAATCTCAGGCTGGGCTCAGCCGCGCTGAAAAATGAAAAACCAGATTGCTTTTGCTTACTTGTGGATGACGACTTGTGATTTGGCGCGGTCCTAGTGAGATGAGACCTTCTGCCCAAATTGCCCCCCTGAGAGCCAGGACGCGTGACTGTTTTTAGAAATAATTTTTTAATTGATTTTGTAATTAACAGTTCATCTACAATATTGATGCATGAATCCTCAGATTGATAGGAGGGAAATTGTTTTCAACAATGAAGTTGTACTTTCCTATTTGTCTTTGTAATGTGATTTAGCACTCTGCATTTTTAATTGGAAATATAATTCAAAAACATGCAAAGCCAAAATGCTTATTAGTTTCTTTGTAAAATATTCTCCACCCCACTAACTCTGCCCTTAGTTTTAGAATATTATCTTATTTCCAGAATAAACAAAATGCTGAAATGCCTCTCAAAGATCAAAATTATTGTTAATTGAAGATTCATTTATAATTTTTGACCATTGTAAATAGACACTTGAGGACGCTTTGCAGCTACAAGAAGGATTTTTCTCAAAATTGGTCATGCTTAATGAACAGAGCAAGAAAGTTACCTGGAATTAGGTGTCTAAATTGAGAAGGTTTTTTGTATTTATTTTGATGCTGTAATTCAAATGAATTAGAAATATCTCTATAGTTCAGATATAGATAAAAAGGGTGAGGGGCTAGAATATAGGGATATAGTGTTAAATACCACTCACAGCTTTTTTTTTTTTCTTCCCCCAAAAAACCATGCAGTGTTTAAGTAATAATAAAAGATACTGCTGCCAAAAAAAGTTTAGTCATACATTGTACATAGAGTGTGTCAAAATCATCTGTAGCTTCATTAACTTTGCTGGGAATTACAACCAGGATAATGTCAGAGAGAAGTACAATTCAGCATACTAAAATTCAGGGCACATTTAGGTGAAAACATTTCCTTCCCTCGTCTTAAAAGAAATAAAATTGCTGTTTTAAAATCAAACTGTTGCAAGGAGGAGTTAAAAAGCAGCCCATCCCTTTGAACTCCCTTTCAACAGAACGTTTTGACTACTGACATTCAACATTTGAGGTTCAGGCTGCAGCAGATACCAAACTTCTGTCAGCTATAGCTACACTAACCTGTAGGTGTAAAATAGCACCTGCAGAATTACAGCCCATCAAAGAATATCAGACCCCTAGTGTTTTAATTTACAAATGCTGCTAAAATTAAAGTAAAATTAAAACTAAAGTAAAATTAAAGTTTTTGTCTTTTTTTATAGACAAAAACAGAAATAGCTTATTTTCACATAACTATGAACTTGATTAATGTCAATGCAGCTATATATAAAAGAAGGAAATAAAATGCCATTATAAAATCAATCAGTTAGCGATTCGCATTTTAATATATTTTGTTGCCACGTCTGCTTTCTTCCACAACTTCCACTATTTATTTTTCTGGTTTAAAATATATTAGCCTTTTTATAGCTGAAGAGAGAATGGGTGAAGTATAATAAGAAATCTTAGGCTTTTCAGACATTTTTGCCATATCCGCACTGTCTAGAAAGATTCCCAGGTTGACTCTACTGTAAACAGTAGACAAAGATGGTTTTATAGCTCTGTATCTGAGTTAGTGATTTATGATACAGTGTCATAGTCCTTTCCCTGCTGGTGTATAGAAGCAGAAAAAAGAAATTGTAGATTGTCTTCATATTGATTGTATTTTGTTTGAATAAATACCACAAGCTTTGTTTTGGCCAACAAATCTCAGTATCGTGAGCATGAGAACACCCCAACTGCTAACTTTTCTTTAGGCCTGCAGAGTCTACGTGTGCAGTACTCGATCTGAGATAGTCCTGCCATTTGCTTTCTGAGAGGTGGGGAGGAGGAGCCGTTTTTCAGGGAGATTCTCTGACAACCGTTATCAAGTGTTCCCTTTGCAGAGTTGGCCAATGCCACGCCGCTTGTATAAATTTCCAGAAATGCAAGATGTATCAACCTTGTAGATTGTCACTGATTTCAAGTGCAGTGCATATAGCATCTGAAAAGTTTAAATACATATATAAGAGCACAATACTGGAATGTGTAAACATTTCAGTCCTGTGTACGTTAAAGTCTATACAGGCATGATTTCAACAGTTACATTTAATATGTAGTGCTTAATGTGGAATTTATCGGGTTAGTTTTAAACATCTGCATTGATTCGATAGTAATTAATACAGCCTTTCTGCTTGAACTCCAGAGGAGTCCCTCTCACCACAGCATTGCCCTTGTCCTGTCAGTATCACGAGTTCCTTCCTTCTTTCTCTGCCTTCTCTACACAAAAGCAAGCAGGTACCTTGAAGCTGCAGGATGCAACTGCCCTGCGTTCCACCTCACACCGCCCAGATGAAGCAAGCTGGCACCAATGAGCACTTTGGTTACCCACGCAGAAAATCAACTTTGAATGGTTTCCAAAACATGCATGTACCAATTACTTCCTCGCGTGTAAGGGAAGGTGAAATATTTACAAAATATGTTTGAAGTGTACACAAGTGCGCAGATGTGAACACTCCGAGACAGAAAAGATGACCTGCTCATCTCTTTTGTATTACGTATCGATTAGGTAATACTAAACAGGGAGTTGCAGGTGAGCAGTTTTTTGAAATTGCCTAATCGGTAAGGACTAAATTGTGCCTTCAGGCCAAATGTTGCAGGAGAGCTTAGGAGTCACAACGGAGACCAGATTTTTAAGAGAAGCTCAGTTCCCATCTAAGACCTAACACGAGGAACTAAAGTGTCAAAATACATTAGCACATTCGAAAATCTGATCTGTGTGTATCTGCCTAATAGGCTGCTGGCATCTTGAAAAATCTGACCCAAATGTGGATGCTAGGCATTTAAAAGTATAACCCTATGCGCTGTTGAAAATTTAATCTTAAACGCTAGTACTAGCTGTCTAGCCTGTACCACCAGAAGGAGAGAAGGACCTCTGCTCACCATCACAATTTCTGGTCTCTCTTACTAACTCTCCTAAAAAAAAACGCAGCACCCTTTCAGTTCTGAAGGAGTGAGAACCAAGAAGTGCCTTGTGCATTTTAGCATAATGAAGCATAGATCAACACTGATGCCAGTAAAGTTACATGATCATCTATCCTGGTAAAAAAATTAGTTTGTTCTTACAACTTACTTAGCTTTCCAGCCAACAAAACAGTGTACTCGGAGCACTAGGCTATCACCATTAAATAATATTATTGTAATAAAAATTAATTGGTAGAACCCTATAAATCACTTATTCCACAGGACATCATCTTTATTCCCAGTACAGACTGTGGTTTATCTGATGTCACAACATACTATATTTAGTTTCTAATAATGCCATTTTTTTCATTTGATTTTATTTAAGTCATCTTGTTAGTGTTAGAATTCATGATTAAAACGTATATATTGTGAATAGACATATATAATATCTATATATACACACACACCTGTGTGTTATTGGTGTCTTACCGATGTTTATTTTGCCAAATATAAATAGGAAGGTCTGTTAACTCTTTCGTGTAATTTTGTATAGGGAGTGGTACAGCATAGAAACAAATTTTTAGAAAAGGATGGTGCCACCATAGTCAGAGTTTTCATGTTGCTTGAACACAGTTTCTTCCTCATATTCCATTTTCATGTAATCAAGTAGATGGCACCCACAATTCTTAGTGAAAACAAATAACTGCTACCAGTTATCATTATGTTATCATTGTTAATGTTAATGTTATCATTAAGCAAATGGTAGCAGAGTTAATTAATGGTTTGATTTTTTTTTTCCCTGGTAGTTGGTCTAGTAACTGAATAACTTTGAGATATTCCTCACTTAGTTATGAAATAGGTAGATATTATTTACGTGTTAACAGCCTGAGACTCGCGAAGGGCAAGAAGCGAGGCCAGCCCAGTGGCTGGCGGGAGGACGGAGCCCCGGGTTCCTTGCTGCTGGGGCAGGACTGTAAGGGCAGCGCCGTGCTGCATCTGCCAAGGGCCAGCTCTCTGCTGGCAGGCGGATTTTCTGGGTCGGAAGGCGACGGTACGAACCGCTGTGTCACCAACGCAATTGCTAGTCTTCACTCTTACTCATCCTGCTTTTCCACAGCGCTAAACCAGTGGCTCTCAATGGTAATTATGGCAATTACTTACATCGTGTAGTGGATAAAAAGGATTTTGAAGCATTCATTCAACATTTTCTTTTAGTTGGTATCTTACCCCCCAGCTCTATCATTCGAATTCCCCTTTTCCAGAGTTTTAGTAGCCTTATTGAGTGGGTACTCAAACCAGTTTCATAGTATGCAATTTGTTCTGCATTGCGGAAATATTCCTTTATTTATTGCCCTCATTACCTACCCTAGTGGAAAGTAAGCCATTTCGGGAATAAAAAAAAGGTGGTTTACTGTGTTTTAATTTACCTTATGCCTGTGGTTTTAATTCACTGTTAATCCAGTTAGGCCCTGAGATAAATAGGCGTGTTCCGTGAAGTAGTTTCTTTTCTTACTACATCTTCATTTCCTACTGTGTTTTAAAAACTGTTTTGAGGCATCAGTTTTCATGTCTCTTCTAAAAGTAGGCCAAACCAGTGCAATCCAGACTCAGACCTTGTTCACTAAAATCAATCATACAAGCCTTTGTTTTACTTTTTTGGTTTCCACTGCGTATAATTCCTATGGACAAGGAATTCTTAATTTATTCCTCTTTAATTTCCAATATATATTCCGATTGAAGTGTCTGTTTCCAATAGAATAATCCAGATGTCAGACCATTTTTGCCATACTCTCTTGCGAGAGAAGATACTCTGTTTGTCTATGTGCTTGTCTCCTAGCCTAACCGTGCAGACCCCAGCAAATAGTTCTGTTCAGGAAAGACAGGCAAACAGGTGGTCAAAATTAATTATATTTGTTGACCCTACACAGGGAGGACCAAAACAAGTACCTGGGGCAATTTCAATTCCAGACTGGAAAAGGATGGGAATTCTTGCTTGGGTGAGGGAACCAAGAACCTAGTTTGATTTGCTATCGACAATTTCCATGGGTTGCTTCTGTCCTAAGCAATATGCTTTTCAAAATGTCACTGTGTTGTGTTTCTCATAAAAATTATACAGAAACACAATGTGGGCCAGCACTTAGCAATAATGCAAGTTTGCCTGTGTAAATCTGGCATACCTTTCAGGCAGGAGAGGAAGGAGTTCTGTAAGTCTAAGAACAGTTCCCCCGTCAATAAACACTGCGGTGGTTTTTGTGGATTGGCAGTACAATCTAGATAATAAATTCCTCTTATTTGAGACATAATCCAGATTAGGATTTTGTTGTCCTTATGTAAAGCAAAAACCATTTTGCCTGCTGTTCTTACTCTTCATCCCATCCAGTTCTTCCAGGATCCTGCAACTTTCTAAACTGATTTATCCGGTTTGGATTTGTGAACTGCTCAGCTATATGGAATCACACACGTCACAGCGATTGCTGTCTTTCGAGTACTTGTTGATATTTGCCTCTCTGATATGCTTTATGAGCACCTTAATGTGTGCGTTCGCTGCTGCATACTCCCTGCTGCTTGATTCACTACAATAATTTCTTCCTTTATGCTGCCTGAATTTTCTGACGTGAAGAAATACTTCATTTGAGACCCCTGGGTTTCTACCACTTCGTAGTGATGTTATATACAAAATACATACATACCAGCATTTAACTTTCCTCAGAGCAGTATTTTGAGAGGTCTCCTTGCCCTCAGTTCAGGTGCTTCCCAATCTTTAGCTAGTTGTCACCCTTTGTGGTGTGTTCTAAATGATTCCTGGGTGGCTGGATGTCTGTTTGCTGCATTTGCAATGAAGCTTGAATTTTAAATGAGGTAGATTGTAATCTGAATTTCTATCTGGATCTCGTGGTGGACGAGAACTCTAATTTTCTCCCATTTCTGCACAATGATACAATCAATCGACTGATCAGAAGAGGTACAATTCTATTTTCCCACCCTGTGATGGTGAAAGAAAGCATTTGCAAGGATAGAACGAGATTCTCAAAGCAGAGCTCAATGAGTCGATGTCCTCATTTGTTGATCTCACTCTCTCCCACCGCAGCACTGATCAGTAACGACTTTTCCCCCTTCTAGACTGAAATCCCATGGTCTCAGCAGCGCGTTGTATCAACAAGTCTTGTGTTTGTCTGTGGAGGTCTTCAGTTTCACCAGCCTGCGATCCTTTTTTTGCAGGGCGTTTAAGATCAAATCCTGCTTGCTTTCAAATGACAACACTTTTAAATTACCCTGTTTAATTTCATTCTTTATATAGGCACTGATTTTTAAGTGTATTGCATCTGGGTGTAGGTTTCCTCTGGATATTACTTGTGTAATGTAATTACTTGTGTAGGATGTAATTTTAAATTATCCAGACTGTCTACAAAGCCAGTTAAAAATAAAAAAAAGGTGTTTTCTTGGTATAGGAAGAACATTCAAAATCTTTGTACCTAACTTAGAATTCAATTTCATATTGTCTGTGGAATTATTTCTTTGATTCTGGATTGTCACACACATTCTGCATTTCCTTAAATTATAGTGGTTCTTGTTGACATTGCCCTCTCTTACCAGTGAGGATTGGGTTTAGCAGCAATAAGTTAACCTGCTCTGAATTCACTTCTACATCTGCCAGTCTGTAGTTACTGAAAAGATTTCTCTTTTATTTTTCCTCCTCTTTTCCCCTTGGCTAGTTCCGCGTTTTCAACCATTTTCCTTATTTTCAAAGCCTTACGCCTGAGGGATTAAGATCTACGTTCGTTTAATATCAGGAATAAGTTCCAAACTGCAAGGCTAAAACTTGAAGAAGGATCTTTGTAGAGATTAATATTTTCCTGAGCAATCTGCAAGCTGAATCATGATCTAATTAAATAGCACAGATTTAGTGAGTTTGCATTTAAACATTAGCAGACCCTAGAATGGGTAAAGCTGAAATGAGTTTGAATCTTTTCTGTAAATGTGAAGTTAAATTATCATAGTAATTTGATTAAATCATTTTTAAATCTTTCAAGCTAAATCGCCATTTTAAAAGAACAGTTTGAAGTCTTAATCACTGTTTGGAAGTGCCCCTCTCTCTGCTATTTTTTCTTACCTCATTTCCTGTGACAGAATCTGTTTCCCAAGACACAGCTTCCTCAACTCTGCTCCATGAACCACTGTTTGGCAGCGAAGTGCTTGCGTCAGGCCCGTGGAGAGCTGGCTGGTCACGTTCTTCCCAGCTGCTACATTGATTTCAAAGACAGCAACAAATGCATTAAATGCTTTACTGCTATTACTTTTCCATGCAAGCAATTGTTTTGGTTACCGGAGGGATGGTATACAATCACCCCTGCAAGGAGAGGATAAGATCTCTTTTTTTAAGATGATGTCCACACAGTGGAAGAGTTCGAGAGCCTGGAGTGTAATAGCTGTATCAGAGGGCAGGTTTTGATTCACCTTCCATTCTTGCGTTGTCTAGGGGTGTTTCCTTCCTCTTTTCCCTCCTCAGTTTCTGTGTAAGAAATATGTAAAGCGTATATATTCCTAACGCTGCAGGCCAAATTGCTATCCGAACTGCAGAGCTGAAGATCTCGGGCAAGTTTCATCTCTGTGCGAAAAATGTATTAGTCTGGACTCCGTCCATGTATTTGCAAATTCAAACATGGCCACATGTAACCACAGTTACAAATGCCGCTTCTGGGAAGAATCAGACCAGTTTTGTAGAGGGTTAAAAGCTAAACTTTTATAGTCAGGTTCTCCAGAAAGACCTGTCTCTTCATGCAGTATAGTGTAAAAAAAAATTCACAAGGACTTGGCGAGACTTTGACTCACCAAGCATTTTGTTGCTGCTAAAATGCTCCTATCTGGTTCCCCAGCAAATCTGGCCCTGGCACTGTGGGTCTGGGGAGAGGAGGAAAAGATGGGTAATTTCTGCACAAACTGTGCACGGTTTATAGAAAAATTATTTGGAGTAGCACATCGTGTCTTCTATAGCACAGCAGTGAATATGCAAGGACTTGCTAGAGTCAGGGAGTAAAGATGACAATTTGGAGTTTGCATTCCAAATTAAGCCTGCTGGTTGGACACTACGCTTAAGACATCAGTCACGTTTGTATGTGTGTGTTAGCATGTCTGTATCGATATCATCTGTTTGTAAGACACAGAATTCAGGGATTTTCTGTTATTGACACAGAATTATTTAACAGAATTGCCGTATTAGAAACCTATCAAAAATGTATGGATTTGGGGAGGGGTCTCACATTAATTAGAACTAAATTTTGCTAGAGGTAATATTTCCCTGTCATCTTGTTTAAAATGTTGTAGCTTTCTTTTTCCCTCAGAGAGATATTTTTGCGTTTCTCTGCTTTCGGCACAGTGCACCTTGATGTGCAGTATCACATCCCTGCAGCGTGTATCTTAACTGCATGCTTCTTAGAGCATGTATTCGCTAAGACTCAGAATTATTAAACATGTAAAATTCCCATAGGACTCCATTATGTGTAATTAACAGATAAACTGTCATCAGAATCAATAAAACGTGCTAAATGATCCAAACTTGTATATAATTAAGTGTCTGTTTTAGAGCGGGAGCCGTAACTTTTATTTTTTTCCTTTTCAATTTGCACATTTGTTTTGACAATAGAAGCTGGAACATTTTTGTTAACCTGTTACTTACTGGTTTGTGTTTTGGTTTACATGTTTGTGTTTGAAAAGAGAGAGTTATTTACTATCTGGCCTAATTATCTGAGGAAATAGTTGCACATCAGCTCTTAGGAAATGAATCTTAGATGCATCTTAATTCTCTGAAGGTAATTCAGATATTTGAAGCACGTGCAAAATTTGATGTTGTTATCATCAACAGGGTAAAACGTGAGGCTCTGTCAAAATACTGATCCAGGGCATCAGACTACTTAATACAGGGCTTGGAAACGATGATAGAAGTGGGTTCTTCACCATCCAACTCCTCAGTCATTATTCTGTCTGGGAACAGGAGCTTTATTCCAAAACCAAAAATCAAGATGCAAAGCAGTGTTGTACTAACTAGAGTTTTCAAGGATATACTTCAATAATGCCATGTCCCAGCATTTCACCCTGAGCTAAGCTTGCACCGTGTAGCCTATCCCTAGGACTTGTACCCCCTCACAGCAGTTACGTTTTCACATGGTGTTTTATTGGCTCTGTAAGTCTGTCGACCATCCAGATCTTGGTAGCTGATAGAGGCTGTTTGGTGGCCTCTTTCACCTATGACTGTTCTTCCTTACTTGCATTCACCTCGCTTTGGACCACATCAGGGCTTTTTTGGCATTTATGACTACGTAAAAGTTGGAGAATTAGGGCTGCTCATCCGAAATCATCTCAGCATGGTCCAGTAACGGCATGTTCTCAGGGACATCTTCACTTTCTGTATCTCTGCTGTTGAGGGTTTTACAGTTATTTCAGTTAGATCTTTTCTTTTTATTTCACACTTCCATTGCTTTGATCTTTCCAGGTCACGTAGCAGTTGAGTTTAGTTCCTGGTGTGCATTGCATCTAGGCTTGTCACTCAATACTTACACCAGCAAAACATCTCACCTGGAAAGGTACAGGGTGAGGTGCTTGCTTTGAGTGATTTAGAAAAAATGCAGAACCCCAACAATAACAAGATAAACCACCCTCTGAGTGGGTGGGAGAAAAGGATTACACCTTGTAGGAGATGTTAGCTTCACAGCACAAAAGCTGTTCAGGAACCTACTAAGTGTTGCCTGTCTGTCTGAATGTGCCTGAGGGAGAAAAAATTTGCTAAACCTATCGGGAAATGACATCAAACCCGCTTTTCCCTTGTGTCAGTGCAGCAGTCCTAATCCCGCGATTAGCGTCTCTGAGCAGAGGGTAACGAGCACAGCTTCCAACTCCACAGCCCTGGAGCCTGACACAGAATTTTACCGAGCTTTTCCGTAGTAGGGCAGTCATTCTTGCTTCCCTGACAAAAGGCAGACCTCGATGCGTACAGCCCTTTGGCGCTGTCATTTCTTCAAAGCGGTAACTGTAAGAGATGGAGCAGCGAGGGTGACTGTTTTACTTGTTCGAGGAGGATGAGGAGAAGGATTACTTACACAGGAGTTAATTATACATTTGTAGTTCCACAGCGGTTCCAGACATTTTCCTGAAGGTCAATATAGAAATTAGTGGGTAATGATCTTCCTTCTTTGTGAAAGAGGATGCACAGATCCAGTGGAAGTGTTGTGCAGCCATAGCGTTACCTGACTTCTGGCACACCAAACTGAAACCTCCTGTTGCTCCTTTGTTTTGCAGACTCAATGCACATAGAGGATGTTGAGGCAGTGCAGAAACTTCAGGACGTCTTACATGAGGCTCTGCAGGATTATGAGGCCGGGCAGCACATGGAAGACCCACGTCGCGCAGGCAAGATGTTGATGACTCTTCCGCTTCTGAGGCAAACCTCCACCAAGGCTGTGCAGCATTTCTACAACATCAAACTGGAAGGCAAAGTCCCCATGCACAAACTTTTTTTGGAAATGCTGGAGGCCAAGGTCTGACTAAAGCATCATGGGCTTCCCCATCATGCACGTTTTAAAAAAAAAAAAAAAAAAAAAAAGGGAAAATAAACAGGATAATAATGGCAAAGAAACTTAGTGTTTAATTAAGGAGAAAATGACTGCACTGATATTTAGCAGCAAGACTGTGAAGCAGCTTTCAACTTTTTCTTCTGTGTCTTTCTGATGCAGTTTTTCCTTTCCTTTTCCTTTTCTCTCTTTTCCTTTCTGTTCTTTCCTTTCCTTTTTCCTTTTCTCTTTTTTCTTTGCTGCTGAACTTTTTAAAAGAGGTCTCTAATTGAAGAGAGATGGAAGCCAGGCCTGCCAAAGGATGGAAATCCATAATATGGATGCCAGTGAACTTATTATGAACCATAATGTCCCCAATGACAAAGGAATCAAAGAGAGAACCACCGTACCTAGCAGTACAGTACAACACGATGAACTGACTGAATGCAGTATTAGATTTCATAGGAGCAGTCTCTAATTAGACGACTAAGCGACGATGCATCGGCTGCTTCTTATCATTGCATTTTCCATCTAGATCAGTTACAGCCATTTGATTCCTTAATTGTTTTTTCAAGTCTTCCAGATATTTCTTAGGTTAGCTACAATGTAACTTTTTCAGGGAATAGTTTAAGCTTTATTCATTCATGCAATACTAAAGAGAAAGAAATACTGCATTTTTGTGCTGGCTTGAACAATGATGAACAATAATGAAGGACAAATGAATCCTGAAGGAAGATTTTTTTAAATGTTTTGTTTCTTCTTACTAACGGAGATTTTTTTGTACCAGCTTTACCAGTTTTCAGCCATTTATTAATGTGGGAATTTATCTTACTAAAGCAATAGTCGAAGGGAAGGTGCATATTATCACGGATGCAATTTATGTTGTGTGCCAGTCTGGTCCAAAACATCCAGTTTCTTAACATGAGCTCCAGTTTATAACTAAATGTTCACTGACTCAAAGGATTAGATTACACCTACAGTATATCCGAGTAGTCTAACATACAAATACTCCATTTCAAATACCAATCTGTAACGGTGTTAGGAGACAGCGACTGTACAAAGGTATAGTTGCTACGTGATTTCTAACTGCTTCAGTTGCAAATGAACGAGATACTGCCTGTTTGCAAAATTATAACCTCACATGCAGAAAAACCCTATGAACCAATAGTAGCTTAGAGGCAATAAGGCAAATGCCGACATCTGCAAAATTAAGAAATCAGAGTAGTAGACTTCTGACCAAATTGAAGAACTTAACACTTCTATACCTTATTTATTGATTCAGATTTTATTTTGTAAATGGCAATCTTTAAGAAGTAGCTAAACCAGTATATGTGCTTTTCAACCAGTATTGTCACAGCATGAAAGTCAGTCAGTTTGAAGACTGTTACGAGGTGTAATCTAATGTATAAACCGATTAGATGCCCCCAGAAAACTACAGTCGCTAAATAACCAATAAACAATAACCTCCATCAAATGCTATACCAATGTACCAGTGTTAGTAGCTGCTCCCTGTACTATGTGAACATCCTTATTCTATGTACACAGATGTAATTAAAATTGTAATCCTAACAAACAAAAGAAATGTAGTTCAGCTTTTCAATGTTTCATGTTTGCTGTGCTTTTCTGAATTTTTATGTTGCATTCAAAGACTGTTGTCTTGTTCTTCTTGTGGTGTTTGGATTCTTGTGGTGTGTGCTTATAGACACAGGGTAGAATTAGAGACAATATTGGATGTACAATTCCTCAGGAGATTACAGTAGTATATTCTATTCCTTACCGGTAATAAGGTTCTTCCTAGTAATAATTAAGAGATCGAAACTCCAGACAAATACTCGTTATGAACAGATACACACTGAAATCATAATATTTTCAAAACAAGGGATGATTTCTGTAACAGTTTATTATAGAATACCAATGTATAGCTTAGAAATAAAACTTTGAATATTTCAAGATTATAGATAAGTCTAATTTTTAAACGCTGTAAATATAGCTTTTATTCAATCATCTCTCAGATGTTGTTATTAACTCGCTCTGTGTTGTTGCAAAACTTTTTTGGTGCGGACAAGTTTCCAAAACTATTGCTACGTTGTGTGCTTTAAACAAAATAACAATGGGCTGATGCTCCATCGGCCTCGTGCTAGGAAAAAAAAAAAACTGTGTATCTATCATTAGCTATATGGGACTATATTGTAGATTGTGTTTTCTCAGTAGAGAAGTGACTGTAGTGTGATTCTAGGTAAATCATCATTAGCAATTCATTCAGATGGTCAATAACTTGAAATTTATAGCTGTGATAGGAGTTCAGAAATTGGCACATCCCTTTTGAAAAATGTCAAAAAAAAAAAATACAACTCCTGGGAAAAAGGTGCTGATTCTATAAGATTATTTATATATGTAAGAGTGCAAAAAAAAGTTTATTTTCCAGAAAGTTTGTGCAGGGTTTAAGTTGCTACTGTTCAAGTACACTATATATATATAAATATATAATATAAATATTGTTTTTGCTGTATCACATTAAAGAACTTGGGCTTCAGGGTCAAAAGCCAATCGACTAGAAGTATACAAAACCACACAAAAAATGGAGATGTGTTAAAGGCACACGGTGCAAACTTTAGTTTTCATTTTCCGTAATTTTTTGGAGCTGCAAAAGAACAAGTATCTCAAGACTGTAAAAGCGTTACCTGAAACATAGCTAAAAGAACTGCACGGGCTTTATAATGTTGTTCATCTTAAACCTTGCTGGAGAAGAGTTCTTTCAAGACCACTTACTTAATGTGAAGTGTTGGGAAAATTTCAAAGGGTGTATGTTTTAGCCATAACGATTTAATTTCTATTTTTGCTTCATTTTTTAATTTTTTCTTATTTAAAGCAATATGATTGTGTAACTCCCAGAAGTTACACATTTGTTTCAATCAGATCAGATTGTTGTATTTATTCCACTATTTTGCATTTAAATGATAACATAAAAAGATATAAAAAATTAAAACTGCTATTTTTCTTATAGAAGAGAAAATGGGTGTTGGTGATTGTATTTTAATTATTTAAGCGTCTCTGTTTACCTGCCTAGGAAAACATTTTATGGCAGTCTTATCGTGCAAAGATCGCAAAAGGACAAAAAAAATTAAACTGCTTATAATAATCCAGGAGTTGCATAATAGCCAGTAGTTAAAAACCGAAACAAAACAACAAATAAAAACAAACATGTCTATAGCTGTAGATGGGCTTCACATCTGTATAGCAATCAACTGTATATTTTTGTGATGTGTATCATACCGTGTGCTCCAACCAATGTCCATTTGTGTAAATGTATTTATTTTATATTGTATATATTGTTAAATGCAAAAAGGAGATATG
Source organism: Calonectris borealis (assembly GCF_964195595.1). NCBI lineage: Eukaryota > Metazoa > Chordata > Aves > Procellariiformes > Procellariidae > Calonectris > Calonectris borealis. The sequence continues at coordinate 105,192,343 of NC_134314.1, read as the reverse complement.
ATTCTGTAACTCCAATCAGTTCAGATGTGTAACTCAAATTATTATGCCTTTCAGGATGATGGTAGAGCAATATTAAACAAGCTTCCACTTTTGATTGCTTTTATTTTATTTTTTGTGTTGTGGGGTTTTTTTGGTTTTATTTTCTTTTTCGGAGAAGGAAACAGAGGAATTAGCATTACCTTTTGTTACTTCCATTCAAAGAGGAGCTAGCGTTATCACTTCTCCCTTAAAGTACAACGTGAGTGTAAATAAATGCTATATAAAGCCTTGTCAGAATGAATTCCAGTGTGGTACAAGACATTTTGCATACTCTTAAATATGCAAAATGTCTCATAGCACATTAGAATTCAGGCTGGCAGGCCTTTATATAGCACTTATTTAATCTTAAAGCATCTTCACATCAACCTGCATTACTCAAAATCATTGCCTCTCTGTCAATGTCATAAAAGAAAACTTTCCCACTATTTTAAGATCACATTAATATCATCTAGAAGTACTTACTTGCTTCCTCCATCAACAACCGAGTCTATCCTTCATTTCCGACTGCAGGAGACTCCTTGTATGTGTTCTGGGTGGAAAAAAAAAAAAATCTGTATTATTTGATCCAGCTTTTCTGAATGGAAGTAAATAGCCACCGGAGCAATAATATAGATTGGTGTTAATGAAGAGCACTGATAAGTCGTCAAGATCCAGGGGGGTTAGACAGCACGGTTGCAAACGGGCAGTAAATGGCCTCCGAAAGGCCGCGGCCCCCGTCACGTCGCGGGGGGTCAGCCCCTCTTTCCTGTGGACCCTTCTGGAACCATCACAGAAGTGCTAATGTGTGCTTTTCTTGCTTTTTAGCCTATCTTGATAGTATTTTGTCGTTGTGTTTGCCAACATATTTCTCACCTTCGCTGCTGGCGGTTCTCTGGAGATGCTGGCTGATGGCACGCAGGCTGCTGAACAGAACGGTGATGCTCGGGGACGGGACTTGTTTCAGCCAAGCTGCCGGGGCAGCGCCAGGGGCTTTTTGTGCTTCCCAGTCTTGCAGTAGCACCACGCTTTGAAATGGGAGGGCACCTCTTCCCCGCCACCAGTGCCTTCTGTATTTTAACTATCCTAGGAAATGGGGGGGGTTTTGAGTAAAAGGAGCAGCAGAACGATAGAAAGGTGAATCCTGCGCGGACTCTTCAAAGGAGGTCAAAATTGGGTGTTAGTGTTGACGCTGCTGTGTACCACAGGCATCCATCCATACACACACACGTACGTACGCATGCAGAGAACTGGCTTTTCCCCCTTTTTAGTGTTCTGATTTTGAATTGCTGCAAAGCACCGCTTCAAAGGAAAACGTAATACTGCACCGTAACTTAAAAGTGAAAAAAGTAGTGTTACAAATTTTCACGCACAGAAGGGGAAAAAAAACTGTAACCAGTAGTACTCCTCGTCTTCCTCACATGTGATTGTCTCTCATCATTGGTTAAAGTTTTCACATACAGTTAAAAAATCATAATTAGTATTTCTGTACCATTTTTCACGAGAGGATCATGAAACACCACACAATCATAAATTTCGCATCACAGAAAAGAAAATACAGGGAACGCTGAGATGCAGCCACTTCTAGGGATGTTGGCAGAGGTGTTTTGGTTTTCTTCTCTCTGTCTTCCCATCCTCTCTCTCCACTGTCTCTGCAGTAAAGCCAGGACGGGCACAGAAATCCATCCGAAGCATTTCAGTAGGTATCTGTGGGCAATTTGGCTAGGGGCACAAACCTCTCTAAACTATGAAAATAGCTACTAAATCTTTAAAGAAAATCAAAAAAGGCCTTGGGGCGCTGGCATTCGTAGCTCGACCAACACATCCTGCTAGAGCTCTCCAACCTGTGGCTGCAGCAACACCACTTAGCTAAAACAAGGAGACGGGCAAACCGGCAGAGTCTTCCCGTTGTGGCTATGGCTTAGCTCAGTCACTAGATTTTGACTGACACATCACCCTTCCCCCCCCCCGCTCCCCCCTCGCCCCAATAAAAGAAGCCATCCCACTGTAAGGGCATGGTTTTGCCACCATAGGTGCTTGTTTGCCAGCCGCCTACCCCTGCCACCGTGCCAGCCTGGCCCCGGAGCGCTCCGCTCCTCCCACGCTGTTGCACTGGCACCCGTGCCCGCGCGCAAGCTGGCCGATGCCGTCAGTATTGATGCAAAAGGAAAACGCGCCGCTTGCTGAGCTGGCTGCTAAATGGCCCGGGGTTTCTGACGGGCTCCGAGTTTTCTTTGGAGCTTCGCATCCAAGTCATCGTCTAACTTGACGGAATTTGGGCTTTTTGTTTGGTTGGCGGGTTTTTTTGACCTGGTGAGTTCACAGTGTGAAGAGGTCTGGCAAACAGCAATAAAGAGTGGTCTGGTGTGGTCCCTCCGGCTGGCCCTTTCTTAGAGAAAGAAATGGCTTGAAATCATGCACCAGTCACTGCTATTACACATGCAGTTCTGTGTGCTTCTTCACATACAATGCCAATGCTGCTGAAATAGAGGTTAAATATGTTAAAAAAAAAAAATCAAAAGCAAAACGAAAGATGGATTCTGAAAGATAACAGAGATGGAAATATTGTCCTTAGTAGGACAAGCCCCCATGCTGTACATCTTTAAGTGTCCTCCTGCAGCATCGCCTAAAATACTCTACTGGAAAAAAAACCCCTAAGCACAAAAACACCTGAGACTTTTTGCGTACAGGCCTTTGCAGCAGCAAACACCTCGTTTTTTTTTTTTTTTTTTGAGCATTACCTGTCCTGGCTCCTGCCCTAAACTCAAGAATTGGACAGCTTCCATCTGTTTTCTGAATTTTTTTCTACAGCCTTTGTTTATTTTCCTTAACAGCTTTTTCACTTGCACCTTTCCTTTACTTTGCATTTCGTCTCTCTTGTGTAATGTAGGTCTCTGATTTCACATGGCACTTTGCTAATTACTATATCCTTCGTTATACAGCCTGCCTGCTGTAGCTGCCTCACAAGGACCGTGTTTTTCCTGTCTGATAAGATGCTGATTCTGTGTGTATAGGTTGTCTCTAACGTACAGATCATAAACTTCCTCCTTGTGCTTGCTATTAAAGAAGAAAAAAAAAAGTAACTATAGAAAAGAATATGGGCGCGTTTATTTGCTTTTAACCTTGTTATTCACAAGTGTTCAAAAATGTTTGTGTTGCCACATCCCGGCCATGCTAATCATTAGTATTTTGTTAAGATTAAAGGCCGCTCTTTCTTAGTGTTCGGATTCCCAAGCCTGGCTCCTTGCAATCTCCGTTAATATAAAAAAGCAAGTGGCGGTAGATTGATTACACGCAGGCTCTTATTATTAAGCAGAACAGAAAAGAAAGGAATTTCAAAATATAATCCTCCGTTCCCAGGAGTATTTGTCTTGTTCTCCATGAAGTTAAAGGTCTGAAATAATGTGCCCATCAGGAGCTCAATGTTGCATGTCCATGCCAGTTGGTCCAAGGGCTTGTTATGATGGTAATGACCTGCTGAAACGTGAGCTTTGATGGCAACAATACAATTGCTACCAGCTCACCCGCTGGGAGAAATATTTTATTATTGTCAAATGCCCTCCGCAGAGATTTGTTTTGCCTGTTCCTGTTTAAATTAAATTCAGAGCAGAACTGCATTATTATTTCTCTAGAGTATATTTGAAATAAACAACTAGTCTCCAAATTTAGGATTCCTGGTTAGTTTAAATTTTCTTATTAGCAGAAAAATTACAATAGGTGACAACATAGCTGCAGGAATATTATTATGGCAGCCATACAAGAGATTTACACACTGAGAGCATGGCCTAAAAGCACAAGAACTCCCTTCTACTTTACAAATGCCAGCCAAATTAATAATTAACTGTGCCATAAATTCTCCAGCCTTCAAGAATGATGTCAATGCTCTTCTGTGTCACACTAGAGGAATTTTGTCATAAGACTAAGTGGTGTTCTTTATAAAGAGCGTTACTTATATGTAGAAAGCGGCCCAAGAAAACAGCCCTTGCCACTCCGTATTACAGCAGCTCAGCGAACGAGTGACAGCAGGACTTCAGAGTCATTTACTGCTGCTTTCTCAAGGCAAAACTCTCTCCTTAGGCCTGTGAAACAGAGCAAATTTTGTTCCACATTAAATGGGCCAGATTATCTCTTCCACAAGCTAAAGAGACAACACTAAATCCCAGCTCATGTAATTTCCTTCAAAATTGTTCTGCTCGGGCTGGGTGTTCCCAGGAGCGCCACCAGCAGAATTATCCAGCAATTCAGCTGTACTTAAATTGGCAGATGTCGGAGATTTAAGACAGTCCCGAAGCCTTAACACAAATCCTCTACTTCTGTACCGCCTCGTGGCCTCTCCTCGCCCGTCAGCCGACGCCACCGAGCAGCCATCGGCCGAGCAGCCGATCCCGCGGCCCGACGAGCTGCCGGGCAGTGCCATGGGCGCCGTGTTCAATCCAGCACCGAGAGCCGGGAGGGGGGCAGGCGACGTGCTGCGGGTTCGCATCTCTGCCTTGCTAAAAACAGGCTCTAACCCCGCGTTTCTCATTCATGGGGCCTGGCTGTCCGCTTGCTGTTTGCCTTTTTCCCTGTCTCCGGAGTGCTCACGCCGGTGGAAAGCTGCTCCGTCTCAAGACCGGGTGATTTTTGCACCCTGCTTTGCTGAAAGATGCTTGACCCGGAGAGGCACTTGAGTAGCGCAGGGCAGGCCCTCAGCGTGGGCGAGGCCACACCTGTAAGCTAATGGCGCGAGGGCAGGTTATCTGCCCCGCGTCAGGAGGCAGACATCTGTCAGAGAAGCTACCCCACTCCTGAAGGGGGAGGAACATCTGCAGGGGAGGGGGGACTGCCGGGTACACGTCCCCTCCAGCGATCCCCCTCCGGCTGCGTGTCCCAGCCCCTTGCACAGGCTGCCAGCCACCCACACCAGCCCTGGGCTGGCCGGCAGAGAGCGGGGACCGCTGCGGCCCGCGCCACGAGCCGGCGTGGTTGAGGACGGCATCTTACAGGCTCCCCTCGCAGGCAACGCAGGCGCGGGTTGCAAGTGCGTTCGCCTGGCTGGGCGCTGGGGAACTGCTGCAGTAGCCCCTCGGCATGCTTTTTTGAGAGAGAGTTAGGGGGTAAATGGTAAATGAAAGGGGTTAAAAGAAAAAAATATTTTTAAATCGCAAGTGCTTTACGAATCGCGCTCCTGACACTCTCCAGTTCGATCTACCCTGCGCTATCTAATTTCACAGCTTCATCGGGAATGCCCACAAGGTGAGGGACTGGCAGTCAGAGGAAGTCAATAAGGGCACAATTCTCATACCAGGCTGCGAAGGAGTCACAGAAGAGCCCGTATTACTTGATAACTTGGGGTTAACTTGGTCTATAGGGCTCCCAGATGGTACCGAATGGAAAAACTCCGTAATGTCCTCAGCAGTTTCCTTCTTCACTGCTACCCTGAATTAAATTGAAAAAAAATACCTGGGTCTGAATCCCAGTGAGCATCTCCATACCCTGACAGAGAAGTGCTTCAGTCTTCCCTAGGGCCTGCAAGCTTATCGCCCCGCAGACTTGCCGGGTACACAGCTCTCCCTCCTTACCCACAGCTGAGCCTTCACTGAATGTTTTGTCCTCTCCGACATAACAAAAACATCTCAAGGAATCAGATGTCTGTAGCCCATTGAGGCTGAGCTCTACAGCTTAGTCGCAGACGTGGAATAACCTCCTCAAGCAGGGGCTGAATCCCAGATCATGCCCGTGGTTTCCACCTCAGTTAGGTCCCGGCGGGTTGCTCCCACTCTGCTGTGAAACCTCAGCGTCATCGTACAGCAGTTTTCCATGATCACGAAAGAAGCGATGAGAAAGAAAATCCTCCCCCCAGGCAGCCTTTTCACGTCGCCTTCCCCCCCAGGCTCCTCACTCTCCTCCTCCCTGCAGGACCAGCGCTGTGTTACCGATGCTGGCCCAAAACACTGGATTTAAGGCTGGGGGGGGGTGGGAAATTATAATTTCCTTCCAGAAAGTGTGCTTTCCCCACCCTGCTGCCCGGCACAGCTCTTGGCTCACCACTCTGAGCGCAGGGCCCCAGCCCACGCTGTTATTTTCAGCTGAAAGAAGTATCTACAGTGGCAGCACAAAGTTTATTGGGGCTGGCCCTGGGGATGCCGTGGAACAGAGGTTACCTGTGTCCCCAGGATTCGTGCTGGTGGTACTTAGTGGACACTACAGATGCTCTGATCTCAGGCTTGAGAGCGGGTGTTACAATCTAGAGCAGCCTCTCTAGAAACGCAGAAAGCAGTCCTGCTTCTTAATAAAGAAAAAGGCAGGGGTCTGATACAACCTGATTCTTGTATTATGGAAAAACCTACAGGCTGCATTACCAAATTCTCCCTTCCCTCCCTGGGAAAGTAAAAAAAAACAGAAGAAAAAAAAGAACATGTAATATAGTCTGACTAGACCTGTGTGTTTATCCCTTCTGTCTCGCTGTCACCACAGTCTCCAGGTGACTTCTGTGCCATCAGCTTTCTCTGAAAGGGCTCTTTCCCGAAAAGGGTGGCACTCTCCCATCTCCCCATGCTGTGCTGTTGTGGTTTAAAGACACTTTTGGTTCTTCCCCATTCGCAGGTGAGTGGCTCAGTGTCAGCCTACCCCTGGCAGTCACATATTACTCCAGAAGATTAAGATCTGCCATATTCTGGAGCATCCTGAGTTGGTTCCTTTTCTCTGCTCAAGGTACCCTGAAAGCTGCGGCACGAGCCTTGTGCAACAGTGGCTGCTTCTGCGCAGTTTAAATCTGCAGGCACAAATAACTTACAGCAGCACAGCAACCTGGTCATGAGTGTTTTCTAATGAGTAGCAATGGGGCGAAAGAATACAAATCCATAATAGCAAGTTTCTGTCTTGCTCTAGTTTGGTTATGTGAACGTGGACAACCATTTACTGGCTCTTTTCCATCTACAGGGTGGAGATAAGCTCCCATGTCCCACTAGTACTGTGGGAAATAATGAATCAGTTCATGTATGTAGGCAAGGACTGATATTGTCTATATATTCAGCTCCTTATAGGTGGATAAAATAAACTGTTGTGGGAGGGAACAGGTCACTTCTTGAGGCCAATTCCACACATTGTAAGGCAACAACGAAGGATGCAGACAACTACAGCACTGTGCTGGTTTTGCTTTGCATCTCAGATTGGAGTAAAATGAACAAGTTCTTCAATTTCTTTCCATGACTCTTTGTCCTCTCCCATTTATATCTTATCCTCCAACCACAGCAACAAAAAAAAATTGTCTTTGATATATTTGAGATTGTGGTACGTTGATGGATTTCAGGCAAATTGTTAAGATGGTCTTTGATAGTGCTGTAAGATGTAAACGTGCCTATACTTGCAATATATGAGGTTTTACATAGTTCCTACATTGATTCCCTTGCTCCTTTGTCACCTCGACACAGAGACCCACTCACAAGGTGACCATGACAAAAGTGTACAATGGAGAGGGGGATCCCTTCCCCCTCCTTCCCTTGCTCCTTTACATTGACCAAATGTCTTTCCAAATGACTTGCTGAGCCAGGCTATTCTTATATCTTACATATAAATGGACTCTGTCTTACAACCAGAAGATTCAGGGGAAAGAAAATTTCAGCTCCCAATGTGAAAAGATTAAGGTCAGTCACTTTACACTACAAAACCTTTTCACAAGAGCAGCATAACAAAAGGACCTGCAAGCCTATCCGCAACACGGTTTCTAGCGCCAAGAAAAACAAGAGAGCCTTCGACATCCTTTTAGGACTGTACCACTTCCATATAGACTTACAACAGAAACAGTTGGGGAGAGGAAGGTGATATTAAATAGGAAGAACAGCTAACTTGTCTCCCTACTTCCATTTCCCTACGGGTATTTTTTTATGGGGAGAACATCCGCAGCGTAGTTGAGCATGCATGATTCATACAAAATGTATCACATTTTGGATCACATTGGGTCACACTGCAGGGAATGCAATGGTACCCGGTAACCAACCCCCTACAAAGGGTGGCTCCGAGGCTTTATTCCTCTTGGTTTACTCCATCAGTGTCTAAAAGCAGGTGACAGAAGCTATGTGACTCCATACCTGTGAAGCACAACACGCTCCTTGGACTGAAGCAGTTTAGAAGTGCCATTCATGAAGTCAAATGATCTTAACAGATGTTCCAGCTTAAAGATAAATTATTTGTATTTGGCACTGTGGCCCAGCCAAATTGCACTTCTTTCGGTAGACTTCATTTTGGCAAAGCAATGCGTATCAGAAAGGACTTACCAAATGCATAAAAAAATCTATTTAAAATGTATAGACCATGCCAACAGCGGGGGGGGGGGCGGAGCAGAGGTTGTTTAATATAAATAGATTAACAGCGGCCAGAAGGGGTAGCAAACAGTAGTCATCAGGCATGCCCATGGATTGGGAAGAATCTGAAGATGAGAAGGTCATCTGTCCATGTTAGAAGAGGGAGGCAAAATCTGCAGAAAGGAAAAGAGACCTATATATGAAAGGAAATGCAGCTGGGGGGGGGCGAGCGAGCCAAGTATGGACAGAAAGAGAGAAAGAATATATGCATGAATGGAATACGCATCAGGGAAGAGGATAAAAACTCCAGCTTGCCTTTTTGTTATGTCTATTTCATAATAGCCTACCCCTCTTGGAGTCAATACAGTTATATTCATTTATTATTTTAAGTCAGCGCATAATATGAATTAGGCCCTCAAGGCTAACGAGGTAGCAGGCAGATACTGGGATAAAGAGGCATCTTAACAGAAAAATCAGAACATTGCTCTTTGATTTTGTGATAGTGATAGATCTAGCCTATGTTTTGCTTAAGCAGCAGGACAATTCAGGAGGGTGTGGAGAGCCATCGTGTCCTGGCCCCGTTCCCCCTCTGCCACTGCCCTGACCACAGGGTGGTCTGAGCTGGGCTCCCCTCGAGCTGATGAGGCTGTTTGGGTCCTCACTTACACCTGCGCAAAGCACGAGGCTTCCAGGTGCTTTACCCTAATTTGCTCTCAGCTGGCATGAGTTTAAGTGATGCCCTGGGACAATTAAGCCTGAGGAACAGGAGGTCCCAATCCCTCTGTACTTAAGGCAGAAAGAGACAAGCCGATCTTTTGCAAGATTGAGTCAGACTTGTTTTAGAGCTTGGGTACAAGATTTAGTCTGGGGTGAAACGGCTTTTTCCCTGTTCTGCCGCGCCAGGCACTATTCAAGAGGGACACTGGTGTTAACAGGAGCCACTTCAAATACATCAGGTTGGTGGTTTTACTATGATTAAAAGCCTGGGCATCCGGAAGCCTGTGTGGATTATCGCTGTTTGGACTGAGTGGGTGATGAAGCACTTTATAAGCATGTGCAATGAAAGCACCTCCGACCTGAAGGCCTTGGAAACTAAAGTATAGTATGGAAGGTAAAATATAATTAAGAAAAAAATGGTGGGTGGGTACAAATAACAGTGAGAGGATCCTGATCAGGTCGTTATGTACCAAGTGCTTAATCAAGTGTGAGGGCTTTCCTATAAGCTGAGAGCAATAAAGTTTCATCCTGGCCAGTATGCAAACTGTTCTGTGCACTTTGGTAGCTGAAGTTGAACTATGTGAAGGCAAGCTGAACATCTATGTTCCATCTTCTATATGAGCAGCTATTTTTGGAAGCTAATCACCCCTGTTTAGGGAGTCAGGTTAATATATATTTGTGGAACACGGGATTAGAAAGCAGAAGGCTTCAGCTTGTTGGAAATCAATTTTAATATCCCTATGGCTCTGGAAGCATAAGTATCAATACACCATATACATGTCTTACAGAGGCTTCTCTTTAACAATTAAGCCACTTGATTTACTGCAGGCATGACACTTGAAACAGCTAGGGAGGAGTTTTATTTTCTAGGAAAAGGGAAGAACCAACGATACCGTTCATAAACCGCTCCTAAGCATAACTGCTTATTTCTTTATCATATGAATTGTTATCAAATTGTAAGTATATATTTGTACCTGAAAGATGGTCATTTGGAAGGGAGCATATTTTTGCCAGTTTGGACTTTTCTCTGCATTTCACTGCTCTTGCAGTGTTATTGCAGTGCAAAGCTTGCTGACTTCTCTTCCGAACCGTTAGAACATCAGCCCTCAAACTGGAGGGATGAACCTTTGTACTGGGATGAGGCATGTATCTTTAGGTGGACACAGAGACCTTAAAAATAAGAAAAAACAAATCTACCTCCATGTCTCTCTTCTGCAAAAAGCTCCCTCCTATTTGCCAAGCATGTGGAAGGAATAAAGCTGCCACGCTTTATCCAATGGACCAAAATTGGTCTTGGATTGAAGTATGTCCTGCACACAGATCAGTAGTGCCTAACACCTCTTTTTTCTTAAACCCTGAGTAAGGACAAACTTCTATACCCAGTAACAACCAGAAAACAAACTACTTCATGTTATGCGAAGGAACCGCACAATGCTTGTGGCTCCCTCTAAGGAGGGCCCGAGGTCACCTACCGAGGACAGGCGCCCGCCTGAGCGGGGGCCACAGGCGCCCCGAGCAGAAGAGCCGGGGTATCAAGGGTGGGTGCTCCCCGTGCCGCGAGTCACTCGCACCCTTTTTGCGGAGGGGGATTCTGGTTGCAGAAAGGTGAGCTGCTGGGGAATGGACAGAATAATTAATTGCATTTAATAGGTTAAGTTGGGCAGAACCGGTGTTGCTAGAGCCTAAACTGTCATTATTTTGTGGGGGGCAGAAGAGGGAAGGCAGCGCAGTGAAGGGGGGAAGAGGAGAAGGTGGCGTGCGTCTCCAAGGAGCTGAGGAAGGCCAGGTTACGGAAGGGGTGTGTGTTTATGGATGGGGGGAGGGGGTCCAGCTATCTCAGAAAACAAGCAGCATTTTGTCTGAAAAGTACGGAATAGGGACCATGGTGAGAATAAAGGCACCGAGATCGGGTGCTCCCACAGCCACTTCTAGCTGCCGGAATGGCTGCGGCCCGAGGAGGAGGAGGAAGGGAAACCCAGGTGCAGGCAGGCAGGGCAGTGCAGGCTTCGGGCAGTGCCAGGCAGGAATTCTGCCGCTGTTGGGGATCATTTTGTGGGGACAACGTTTCACTCTAGGTCTTCTAGGCACCGTGTTCGTGTCCTCTCCCTCAGCCTCCAGCTTTCTCTGGAGACTGCGACATGAGTATTGGTTCTTTTTTTAATTTCTTCTAACCCGATCCGCATGACCTCCTGCTCAGAATACAGGATTTTCTTAACAAGAACATATGCCATTTTAACACTGGCTAAATATGGAAAAATCTTGTGTAGAACATCTTCCATTTTGATTTTTTTATAAACGTATTAAACTGAAGTAATTTTGAAACAGTCTTAGCAAACAAACCAAACTAGGTAGAACTAATCTGCACAGATTAATTTTGTTCTCTAGCCCCTGTCTATGGGGCAGCAATCTTGCCATGCTTATTGATTATCAGACAAGACTACTAATCCCCTTAAGGTCATTAAGTGTACTTAATTAAAGAGCAGTTAGCAAGCTTCTCTTTACCAAGTTAATAGTGGCTGTTAAAAGTGATTTGTACATTACCAATATGGTAGCCATTAATCTAAAAGTCAATTTGTCATTTATATTTTCCCAAACAAATATATTCAGTAGGCTGCAAAGAAGGCCAGAAAGCATTCAGCATCTGTTCTTGCAGTTTGTGTAAAGAAGAACTCTGCTTTCTTAAACTGTAAAGCTTAGGCAGTAGCAATTTCCACCTACTCTCTTCTATAACCCACTGTCCTATTCCATCCTGAATTGGCAGGGGGAGGAGGAGAGGATAAAAATTGTGGAAATACTCAGTTAGGACAACTTTCATGAAAGGTAACAGTAAGATGGAGAAGCTCCCATTTAAGTCTTCTCTGACAGAAAGTTTGAAGCTCAGTGTTAATTTCTTTGGCTTTTTGTCTGGCAATTGGCATGCAAGAAGTTTCAGAGAAGCTTCTCATTAAAGTCAAGGAAGGAGGCTGAAGGTATGGTCAGGGGGGCTTAAAAGATATGGAAGGGGAAACCAGGGATATTGATGATGAGAAAGGAGGGTAGGGGAATGCAATTCTATAGAAATCTGGATTTCACTGTTCTGTGAATATCAGAATTAATTTTTTCATTACTCTGTGCAAATGCGAATACATATAAGTTTTAATATGATATATATTTCAAGATTAAATGTATAATGAAATACAGAAATTTTCTGGTTCTTATTGCATACATAATTTGTTTTGAGACAGATGTATATAGGTTGAATCTTCAATATAGATGTTGTTTCACTAGCAGAAACCTATTGCTACAATTAAAGCACAAAATCTTTAGCAAAATACCACGCGTCTGTCATGTACTCTGTTCTACAGACTTAAATATGTAATTTAAGACCAAAAGCAAATGTATCTAGAAAATGATGAACCTCAGCTGAGCTCCTTTTAGGGTGCAGGGTAGGATGAGCGTTGCACTGGGGATGGGGGTGTGGGGGTGGTGGTCACTTACAACAGAATAGCTGCTTCTGAGCACACCCAGCTGAGCTCTGCCAGCAGGTACCTCTCAGCAGTGCTTAGAGGTGCTCTTCTTTTAGGGAATCACCAGCTGGTGAGGAAAGCGGTTGCTTTCCCTGTTTGACCTGAGTCGGCAGCTTTCCAAGAGTGGGAATTTAAGTTCAGGGGACTGGAGAAAGTCTCAAGGTAGAGGACTCACCTGTAGAGTATTTTAGACTTGGGAAACTTGCAAGGATAAAATGTCAGTCACAAAAGTATTGTTTTAACCCACATGAAGGCTCATTTATTTGCCTCCAATATTTTATTTTTCTGCTGTATCAGAGATATAAAGGTACATAAGTCTTTCACAAAGATAGACCCCATGTTGTAACTTTGTTTTCCCATTAAAAAATGGATTCTATATGTGCCAATGGGATAAAAATCTCATTTTGATCTCTAGATGCAAATATATCCATAAGCCAGGATAAAACATTATCTGTCCTGATCATAGAGCCAGTGTCATTCTGGGATAATACCTGCATTTGAGAACTTCTTTATAATATATTATTTTTGCTTTACTAATCAAGCCTGTTTAGAAAGTTAGCAGGCACCTTGACTTATGGTGAAGGTCTGTCTTTGGCAGAAGTACTGATTTAAATCTTTTGCCTGCTCTGGTATGTCATCAGAGCTTGCTGTGATGATGCCGGAAACAAGACCAGGGAACTGATCTTGCTTTATAAAAAAACAAAAAGGCAAAAAATTTCTGCTCTAAGTGAATCAGTTCTCCAATTAAGTTCAAGGTTTGGCTGCACAAAAAGCTAAGAAAATGAAGGGTGGAAACAAAATTAAAGAGGGGAGAAAACTGGTGGAAGGGAGGAACTGTGATTTCTTTCATGCTGGTACTATTGCTGAGAAAATGTATATGGGACTGTTCAGACGAGGTGGAACAAATTGTGTGAAGTAGTGCAGCATCCATCTGGGAACAGAAACTTGTTACCTGTGTTTAATACAAGCTTAAGAGCACAACTTGGTGTTTTTGTTGTGTTTTTTTTTTTTTTTTTAAATTATTCTTAAGGTCAAGCACATTAGAAAACTATATAATAACTATTATTTGTGTATAACAGAAAAGAAAGTGAGTATCTTTTAGTTATGAGACCTTTTCAGGTTTTATCAAAGGAGAAAGTTAACTCTATGTGACTAAGGGCCAAACCAGCATCTCTCCTGAAAAATCCTTTGGTTCCCATTAGGGTGTCCAGGAGAGGTTTTTCACAGCAACAGGCTTGGGGCTCAGCTGGAGCACCCGTGCAGTCATCTTAATTTTGAAAATGTATATACTGTTAAATGACAGAGCTCCCTCCCCCAAAATACATTTAATTTGGAATTTTCCAAGCAGCTTATCTGCTAACAATCTTTTAATATTCTATTTATTTATTTAATATTGTTGCTTGGGCTGCTCATATAATCAGATAAAGGTCATTAAACCAAATTTATGATTAAATAGGATAAAACTATTTATTATCTTTACTCAGCCTATTAATGTTATAGCTTATGCTGACTAGATGTTGGTATTTCAAACGAAGTTACTACATTTTTCAAATATCATAATTATATGAAAAAGCTATATTATCTCATTGTGAGGATTACTTTCCACTACCTTATCTGCCATAATGTCTGCACATATTGGCCTTCAGATTTCCTCGTGCTGCTAACTGCAGACATTTCTCTAAGTCTCCCATCTGGTATCTCCATTAACCTTCACATAGTTTTATTTTGTTATTTTATTCCTTAAGTCACTGTTAAGGATTTAAGAGACTGTTTCACACATTAGTCAGGCTTTGTGTTTTCAGGTTGGCTTGCAAACCAAAGTATCAAGCGTTTTCTCCTTTAATTGCAGCCAAATTGTTTGTGCTATGAGAATGTCACAATGTAAAGCAACTGCCTCATTATTCCGGGGTGCGTTAATGAAGAGTATTCTTTCAAAGATATATTCACTTAAATGTAACTGATTTGAGCACCTATCTCTTGCAAGCTTTCTGTTTTGGGAGAAACAGACCTTAAGCTGTGTATTTTCTATGCCAAGCTGGAAGAGACCACTCTAAGGCACAGTGCATCTTGCATCTCCTTTTGTTTTAAAAGTTCTGTGGTATTTGAAGGTTTTCAAAAGCAAAGTTGCTGTAGTTTGAGCTGTTACTCTTTTGCTAACCTTTTTTCTCCTTTTAATTGTCTGTGAGCTTGTCTTCAGAGACGTTTAATTAGAAGCTCATAATGGCCACAGCCAATTTGATGGGTTTTGTGTAAATGCAGACTGCAAAATCATAAAGCTGACTTCCTCAGTCCCTATTGTTGCAGATAGTTGGCCAGTTAACTCCAATTTTTAAGATGCCTAACAGATCTGAACCCATCCATGTGTGGTAGAGTCCTAGGTCTAGAATAGAAGTGATGATGTGACCAGCCTACGTGCAAATGACATCCTCCTAGTGTGGATGCTGAGATTGGTCTCCTTATGACAGACTGGTGACCACACAGCAGCAGACTAGGTCTGGCTCCAGCAGCAAATTAAAAACACGGCAGAACAAATAAATTTTACCCAGAAAATATTTTGTGATAGTCTGTGTTGAAAGGTTCTGAAGTAGTTATAAAGCAGAAGCATAAACTACATTTTTAAAATAATTTATTCACACTTTTTATGCTGAAAATTTTTAATAACTTAATTCGCAGTTCTTTGTAAGAGTTAGTGTGTTAGTTCACCTCCAGATTGTCTGCTTTCTTGAGTCTTTCCCTATAAAAATCAGACAATTTTCTCCTCATTGCTGACTCCTGTCTTCACTCTTATATTCTTTCAGGTTTTTCTGAGTTTCCTGTTCTCTCAACAGCTGGCCTCAATTTCATCATCCAAAACTTCATTTCTCTAGGCAATCAGGCAAATGAATTGTCTTCATCCATGTTTAAAACAAATTCATTCTAAATTAGTCTGTGCCCCTTCAGCGTTAATTTTCCATGACTATTATAGTCATTGAGCTTTATAGCATGAACACAAGCAAATATTAAGTTTGAAGGCTTAAATGTTTTTCAGTGAATTTTAAATTGTGGGCTACATCTTCAGCTGTGATTTGAGTCAGTAGGAGTCTTCAAAGCCAAGGGATATGGTTTACATGATTTGGTGAGAACAGTAGCATTATGTTGTCTTCATGCTAGTTGAAAAGCTGGCCTCTAACTAGTCTAAGTTGTTTCAAATTATGAATATTAACAACTTTTAATACAAATTACTTAAATTACTCAACTATGAAACCAAAAATGTTGACTGTATCTAAGTATCACTTCAGCGTAGTCCAAAGTCGACATAAATGAGCTGCTAGCTATTTTGATCTGGGCTGGTTTGCTGAAAACTATTTAATATTTATTATAGTAGTAAACATTTAAATATGAAATGCACTGAAGAATTTTGCAGTTGATTCAGAGAACAGGGAAATCTCATACAACCATAAGGTTTTAGAACATTTCTTATATCTAAGTAAGATATACCTCTGACATATTAGTATTCATATGAGGAAATCAAGATACAAATCTTGGAGAGTCAATCAGGACCAGAAGCAGTGGCTTGGCTCTCCTTTGAACTATTCTCCAAAGGAACCTAATTTAGGTGGACTAAATTACCCCTCAGAAAAGCCTGTCTATCTGCACTCAGTACAAAAGGCATATAAACCTATTCGTCATATATTTAAAACTCTTATTACCTTATTCTATGTGCAATTGCTTAGTTGAGGCTTATTCCACAGTTCTTAACATTCTCCCCTCATGAATTAAGGTACTGGTAAATATTATCAAGTTACTTAACATTTAAAGCAAAGCTTAAGTGGAAAAGTAACGTATGAGAGTATTACTTCAGTCCTATGTATGTACTTTTGGAATTTAATACTAGATGATGCAAATATTTCATTGCCTGCTGGTTCAACTTGATCTAGTTTGATTTGGTGACAACCAAAAGTTAGCGTGGTGTTTGTATGAAGGTAAATTTGACTCAGTCGAGGTATGTCAGGAAGAGAGGCAAGGTAAGTATCTAAATAAAGTAAGTTTCACTGAGCAGATCTACTCATCACAGAACTTGCTATTGTTCCCCTTGTTGGCTTTCTAAAGAGAGAAGTTAAAGGTTGAGAAAACATGGACCGAATTACTTCTACAGAAATCGGTCCTCCACATCCAGGCTAAAGTATGTTGGCAACCCATCCATGAATATTTTATTTCTATATTAATCTGCAATACAGTCAAATAAGCCCTCTTCACTTGGGGAGGGGGAGCAGTTTCTATAATAAAAAGCTGATGTTCAGTCTAGCAGCTTCAGAAGGAAGGTTTTCAGCATCTTTGAAGTTCCCCATCACTGCTGTCCAGCTGTCATTGTGGACTAACATATCAAACAGGTTCCAGATGATTTCAGTGATTCTCAATGTTTTATTTAGATTTGTAAAAATGTGTCCTACTTATCAGACTAGTACTGTTTTGCATAGGCTTTTTATAGCAAGGAGTATTTGGCTTTATGGCATCATGTGAAACAAATACCCTCAAGTCCCTGCTCCTCATGCTATTTCTGCTCTCTTTTTATGTTGCTGTTGGTGATTTAGTTCAGGCTTCCCTGATGTATCAGTGGACACCCTTAGGAGCTTTACGTGGCAGGGAGAAGAATCTCCGCTCTTGATTATAAGAGATTGACATATTGGTCATGAATGCTGAAGACTAGCAGGCACTTTCTACGCAAAAGCCTTTATAAAAAATGCTCAAAAGAAAAAGACTGGGAGTCGGGGAACAGAGCAGGGGGAAGACAAGACACTATCTTGTCAGTTCCCTTTTTATTCTATTTGCCTACAAGGAGATTTCATCTCATTTGAGAAGGAAGGAGCACTGGCAATGGGAAATGTCCATCTTCAGAGACAAA
This sequence comes from Calonectris borealis, assembly GCF_964195595.1. Taxonomy (NCBI): domain Eukaryota; kingdom Metazoa; phylum Chordata; class Aves; order Procellariiformes; family Procellariidae; genus Calonectris; species Calonectris borealis. Next base: position 105,174,941 of record NC_134314.1, on the reverse strand, counting down.
GGGAAGAGAAGCCAAACCTGATACTGGAAGAAGATGTGTATGACAATGCATGGGTTATAGAGAGCAAACACTTCATCCTAGTTCAGTTTTAATTGTCCTTTCCTTAAACAGATGCCCAGGAAAGATTATGAATCAGCTTTATGGAGGCAGGCTCCACTTCAGCATTATAGAGCAGGAATAAATTTCAAATTGCAGATTTCTGTTTTCTTCTGCTTCTTGTTAATTTCTGGACTTATTTGTGATTACTTTTTTTCCTGGAAGTGAAGACTGTCCTTTGTATTTTTACTGCTTTAATTGTCCCACAAATTGAGTATGATCTTTACATAGGGTAAAGTATCACAAAAACATCTTGGAAGCAAGGAAGATGAGAACAATTACTAAAATACCATACAAAATATCCTAAGAGGAACAATGTCTCCTATAAGTCAGCACATGGTAGGTGGAAAGAATCTTACATTCTGAAAGCTGGAACTTCTGTCAGCAGCTGACTCTGGTCTCGGCCGCCTGGCCAGTTTGGCTGTCAGGGGCTGAGTCGCACTAACTTGTGAATCTGTCAAAAGAGAAAGAATACATCTCCCGGATTGCACACACAATTTTACTTCGACACTGAAGATTTCAGTTCAGCAGTTGAAATGAGAAAACAAAACAGAGAAACAAGACTTAAGTTGGGTAACCTGAGCTGTCTTGTTTTGAGTCACGTTGGAGGCCCTGAGTCAATACCCTGGGCTACCTCCAAACACCCTGAAGGCTCGAGTCAGCTTCAGAGTTTCCCAGATTCCACTTCTGTTGTACGACTGCTCTGAGTTCAACCATATCTTCCTGGATCATGACTTCCAAATTAAAATTTCTATAGAGCTGCTACAGATATTCATATCAATTTTATGTCCCCCAGCCCTTCTGAGTAAGTTTTCTCACAGATGTCAATCAGGTTATTCATATAAGGCTGAAAGACGGGACACACTTCCGTAATACTGAATTGTGAAGGAGAAGACTGTTTCGGTCTCAAATTTCATTTTTTGGATATCCAAGCAAACAATGTCTTATTGTGTAAAATAAACTGAGAAGGATGAATCCTAACTATGAACTTATTTTTAATATGCTAAATTATAATGGATTGATAGGATATATCATTCAACCTGTGCAGCAGGTTAAGGACACCATTTCATGATGGAAAAATGTGATTTCAAAGTATGCTTGCCATAACTACAAAGATGACCTTAGTCTGTGCCATAGAGAGCAAATACCATTAGAAGGGCAATCTAATGCTTTGCCCATAATGATAGTGAAGTCCTAGTTTTGCTGAGCCTCAGAGAAACTATAGTAGTTACCAGTACTTTCACCAATATGACTAAATATCAATCTTTTCGTAGTTCCAAAACATTCTTGTCCTTTGTGCTCAATAAAAAAGAGGAAAAAATAATTTAGTTGCTTTATATCTTGATTTTGGGTAAAACAGAGTTGGAAATTGTACATATAATCCAAATGTTATAAGATGATTAAAAGCCAGCAACAAATTTTGATGGCATTAGAAACTTTTAAAGCATTTTCCTTAAATAGACAGAGGTTTTGGTTGCACGAATAAGACTTCATGGAAACTTCTGTCTGTTCTGAAATAACTTAGGTTTCTCCTTTTTATTTAAAGAGAAAAATTTCCCAGCAGAACAGAAATGATGTGGTAGAGGTGATCCACTCTCTGCCCACAAATAATGAACTGTCAAAGGTAAAAGAACCACTAACTTGTCATCTCTTCATCTGAACCCTGATGCCATTACTAGCTCTCCTGTGAAAAGTTAATAAGCCTCAACAGAAGATCAAAGTTCAGCCCTCACAGGATGGCTGGCAAGATCAGAGCTACAGCTGGGATGGCTCTTTGTGAACAAGCTTATAAGCTGAAATGTATCCGAAAAAGTTTACAGAATATCAAATTCTATTTGAAGAATCTATTATCTCTAATTAACTGAAACTAGGAAGGAATATCACCAGTCATTCGTCATTCATAACAGATTTATTTCTAATGTGGACTACTGAAGTCAGCAGGTTTTTCTTTCTTCTAAATACAGCACCTTATGCATGAAACTTTCAAACGCTTGTTAATTTTTCCAGCTGTAGGAACACTAGATTGCTATGGAGATAACTGGATAAATTTCAAAATTAGAAATAATTTTAAAACTGAAAATCATTTCAATGGCTGAAAACTTCCGAGTAGACAACAGAAGTGTCAAAAGGCTGGATGTACAGTGAAACGCTTAGAAAACAAACCATGAAGTATACATCAGTCATATTTATACGACTGAGTTAATTTTTAGTAAGTTTTAAAAAAGTTTAAAGTGAATGTTTCTGGGTTTTTTGGTAGACAACTTGAATAATTTTTGGTAGACAACTTGAATAATTTGTAAAGATTAATTGAAAAATAATTGCATTCTTCTGGAAATTAGTTTCAACAAAAGGTGTGTGTATTCGAAGGACTTCTGGAATCTATTTTAGTGACTAGGAAATAAATTGCACCTTTAAAATATGCAAATATGATGATTCATTAATAGTCATCTTGCCCCTGAAAACTGGACTGTAATATGAGGCCACTTTCTCATTTATACTCGGTTATACTCATACATATATGGTATCTTTAGTGCTGCTTGGTAAAATTTTATATAATAAATTAACATCAAGTGTGTGGAAGATGATGGTAATTACTTCTCTTTATCCCAAACATCCAAATGCTGAAAGGCATAAATATAGACGTTTGTGTGATTTTTGTCAAGGTGTCCTTGAATGAGAGGATTTAAACCTCCACACTGTTGCTTGGGCCCAAGCCAAGTCATGTGTCCTCGTTGGTCTTGAGGCTTTTCCTGTGAATGCAGCTGTCACTCGCCTTTGCAGTGTATCCTAATGGGATGAGACTTCTATGTCCAGTCCCTCTCTAAGACTATGGACGTGTAGCTGAGGCTATAGGAACACCTAGCTGTTTAGCACCTCTCACTTGAGCTCGATGGTTTTTCATTGCTCTGAGAGCAACTCTGCAAGAAAAATCTCTTAATTATGAGATTTATAAAATATGTATTAAGCAAATGAGCTTGATTAAAAATATATACATACATCATATTTAATATAAATTACGTGCAAAGTGCAAGGGGATCATTGCCTGCTATTTAAACCTTCTCTATATGCATAGGCTGCATTGTTTTAGCAATATCGATAAAGCTAAAGCAGTGCATTCCCCAGTCTTCAGCTATATCGGTATAAGCATATTTGATGCAGGTACAGTTTATTTCTCTTCCCTTAGGGAAACTGGGATATTAGGATTTACCTTTCCTCAGAGATTTCAAAGAAGAGTCAATTGGACTGTGGTTATACCAAATTGCTTGCATTTTTTGCATACTCCTGATGAAAATTGCACTGACATTTGTGCATATTCATTAGGATGGTCATGAAAATGCAATGATAATGGCGTAAAGTAGTTCTGCCTCTCACAAAACAAACGGAACGCATTTGCCTACAGTTTTGTCTATTTAGTGATGTCCTGTTTCTCTTACGTACACGCTCTGTCCCTCTTCCTCTGTTTTCTGATGTATCTGTTAAGATCCTGGGCATCATGTACTGTGCCTTGTCAAGGAGATATGTATAATTACAGGTGGGCTGAGTATGGCCAAGGCGAATGTATCATGTTCTGCCTCCTTTTCCATCAGTGATATAACTAATTTAGATATCCCTCTTTGACGTAGCTAGTAGTTTTTGAATGCCCTGTAGACACTTAAAATTCTCTGGGCCCTCTTCCCCTTCAAAGCTCCTGGGAAGGGGAAAGAGACACCAGAAGCATAATGTCCTAGAAAGTCATGCCTCGGTCTGCATAACTGGTTCAAAAACTGCCACTAGTCCTGGCCTTGGAGAAGACTTTAAGGATCAAATAAATACACAACTTGGGATATGTTTCCTCGAAGCAGACTGAGACCATCTAAAAGCTTGCTGCGTTTAGAACGCAGTGATCCTGTTCTTGCCAACACCCTTGTACCCAATTTTGGCACTCACTTGACTCCTTGGTGAGTGGATACAATCTGCTAAATTCTCTGGGCAGAGCGGGACTGCCCATTTGGGCAGCAGTCAGCTGTTAGATTGGTTCTGCTGCATCCTCTAGCAGCACCCTTTCCCTCTGATTGTCCTGGCATACTTCCTATGCTGTGTCCTTCTCTCCCACTGGACTTGCTTATCGTGCTTTCTAAATAGCATTTACTATTAAACTAGAATGAGGTTAAATCAGCCTTTCCGCAAAGAGCTACCCCACTGGGAGTTTTGTGGAGAATAACAAAGGGACCGTTTCCTCTACAGTCACATTTCTTACCGTGTGCTGTCGCCCAGCACCTTGAAGGACTTTCTAGTCTTTCTCCTTTAAAACATCTTCACCAGTACAGATGCAAATCCATGATTCCTTGCTGTGACTATTAGATTGTATTTTCGTGTTATTGATCCTATTTCTATTTTAGCTGATTATATAGGAGAGATTCATAAAGATGCAGGGTCCTACTACCAATTTTCCTTTGCCATGTGATATTAATTATTAGCTGCCCTCTAGCATTTCACAGGACCGGTCTGTTGGAGCATTTGGCCATCATATGAAAATTCCCTTTTTTTTGGCTTTTAATAGTAGATCTCTTTGTTAGTAACGGAAACTAGATTTACTGCTAAGTTAAGCACTTTCTTGAACTTCAGAAAAAGTGTTTGTTTTGACATTTGACAGTTAAACTCGAAAATTTTACTGCATTTGGTAATTCTTTGGTATTTTCTTCCTTCCTGCACATCTCATAGTGTTTTGCCAAAGTGACTATCAATCTTCTCAGTTTGTTGATACGGAAACTAAGACAAAGACACGCATAGTTACTCATTTCTGATCTCTGATTAGAATTTAGATTTTCTGACTGTTTTGTTTCCTCTTCAGATAGCCTCCCTTAATCTAGCATCTGAATTTTATTATGAGAAGGATGTCCATTTATTTTATTTAAACTAGCCTACACTTATCCTGCAATTGTAGAAAAGTGCAAAATCCTACAGTGTATGCTAACGTTCCTCAGAACTTACAGTATAGAATAAGGTGCACAAAATGACTTTATGCAAAAATGTGCATGCAGTTACAGCAGATATAATACTTGTTGAAGATAACTGGGAATAACGAACATCTCAAAGTTAGGATGATGAATAATGTTAATGTGTTTTACTCGCTGGTGGAAGTGTAACGAGCTTAACTCAGTGGCTCTAGGGAGACGGCTGTCTCTCTAAATGCAACACACTTCTAAAATGATTCCTGAGGAAAAGTGATGCCAGGAGCAGAGGAATCGCTAAAGAAAAGCATGTGGCTTCTACAGGCACCGCATGCATTTGAAAGATGGCACATAACGGCACAGCCCAACTTTGGCGCGAAATAGTACTGATGGTAAAGCTCTTGCTCCATATCAGTCTGAAGTGGAGAGAGGACCTGAGGTCAACGGCAGGACCTGAGGTGCTCCTGAGGCAGCCGTGTCCTTTCAGGGCTGGGGGAGTAAATTGGTCCTGGTTGCTGGAAATGTTTGAAGAGATAACTGTTACTTGAGAAGGCAATACTGCATTGTGCTGGCACAGGTGAGCTGTAGAGGGCTGGGAGGAAGGGAAGAATACAGGCCTATGCCCAACTTGGTTTCTTCTTTGTTCCTCATGGAGGAGAGCAGATGGGGAGACAGCAGCAGCTCCTCCCCTGTGTCTTGGTCTTGCTGCTCATCACAGGTCTTGTTGGTGCAGCAGGAAGGGTTTAATTGCTGCTCCTGGCATGGGGAGACCTTGAATGTGTTCTGTACAGGAAAGAAGGGCAGTGTGACTCTGCTCTGGAGATGATGAAGGTCCTACCTCATCATTACTGGGTCTACTACCCCAGCAGCTAGGCAAAGCACAGCAATAACAATTTTATGGCTCTGGAGTTTTCCCTCCAGGTCTCTCCTTTAGGACATATAGAAAACAGAGAGCCCTTGAGAAGAAAAGGGATTTACAAACTTTGGAGAACTTCAGACTGAGGCGAGTTCAGGGTGGAAACTTCCAGAGGGAAGGGAAGCTGGATAGGAGAGAGAGGAAAACTAAAGGTAGTAGAATTAGTGTGTGCTGTGAAGGAGAGGGATATGTTGAAAAGCAGAAGAAACCAGTGGGAAATAAGGATTCTGATAGGCAGAAGATAAAGGTTTGAGAGACCTGATACTGGTTGAAGAGTTGGTCTGAATAGAAAGTGGTAAGATCCTTACAGGAGCAAATAGGAGGAAGATGTTTGGGGAAGGAGCATGTCCTTAGGAATGATAAATATGAGTGAATTTACTGTAGTGACTTGCAAGAAGCAACAGGAGGGGCTGTGAAATAAAAGTGAATTTAGAAGCTGAAGGAGAAGAATATAAATACAGGGGTTTTGGCAAATAGGTGAAGTATTTTGAGCACTGTGAAATAGGAATTTTCAGGAAGAAAAAGCAGAAGTTGAACATTTATAGGAGGAAACATGATTATGCTCATGTTATATGGTGCAGTCCTCAATTGAATACCCAGTTCATCTGTCGTCAGAAAATTGCCTGATTATATGAAACTTGGACAAATCCTAATGTAACTTTGCAGTTTGTCAACATGTATATGCCAAGTCAAAGTCCACCTCCTCTGCTGTTACCTGAGGACTGCGCTGAAGACACTGACTGTAAGGGAACCCAAACAGAAGAGGAGGCAGCTGCAGAGCTGGAAGATCCTCCTTTGGGATGGAATGAAAAGTTGGAATCATGTTTTGCTGAAAGAAGGCTTGGGGCGAGGAAGGCGAGATCAGCTTGAATGCTCAAGGATGAGCAGGATGCTTGTTGCGTAATGATGATAAAGCAGAAGAGGATGGAAGGGGGGGTGCCTGGTAAAGCAGCTATGGATTAAGCAGCCATGAAATAGGGGATTAAAGGAGAAGGTCTAAAGGAAAATGAAGAATAGGGGCAGGGATTTGACTGAGAGTCTGGAGAAGGTGTTGATAATCAGTTGATGAAAACAGAATTGATTAATTAGGTACAGATAATGTATTGAAAGGGTTGAAGGCCAGAGGATGGATTAGAGAATGTTTTGTGGAGAATGGGCTAATAAAGGAAAAGAGAAGCTGTTACTTGGACATGTCCTGTGCCTGCAACTGGCAGAAAGGCACATGATAGATTGGGGTGGGGGGAGGTGTGGAGGAAATAACAGATGCTGTGGGGAGAGAAAAGGCCAATTATTAGAGCCCGAGTGCTTCAGCTGTATAGGATGGCCCTTCCTGCTTGGACAGGCCATTATTACAGCCTACCATGGTCATGCCAAAGAAAATACTTGTAAAGAAGTCCTTGCAGAGGTTTCCTTTCACTGGATTTACCATGTGGAGATGTACAGTCTAGCTCAGTATTTTCAAGTGAAGGAAGCCTGTAAAACTTGTTGCCTAAAAGTCTTTCATTTCTGCCTTTCTAGTAACAAAGAAAGTTTTTGGTGCTAAAATAAGCCATGTGATGTACTGTACTTCTAAAGCTGTTAAAAGGCTTTTAACAGCTCTATAAAATACTTGCTGCCTCCTCCTGTGCTTTCAGAAAATTTTACTCTAATATTTATTTCACTGGCTTATACAGAATTTCCTCCCCTTTAAAACATAAGTTGTTAATTATTTCTGGGTTGTCATGATCAACTCCCCTCCAGCTATTAAAATGTACTTGCATTGTAGTTTTATTATTACTTGCAAAATATTGGAAAAAATAATTTTGCTAGGCAGTTAAATTTGAAATAAATATTGACTTGGCTATGCAAATGGATCTTTTATGTTAATTTCCTGCAAATATTCATATGGTGTAGTTTTACAAGAAAAAGCACTCATAAAAACAAGTCTTTATGAATATTCACTGAAAGTGAATTTTGAATTGTACACTTGAGCCTAATCTTTGAAAGTCATGCGGCGTGGGTTAGTCTACATAGGTCACTTCACACAACAGGAAGAATAGTAGCATGCGACTAGTCAACACTGCACAAATACAAGCTAATATTGGTATAAGGTGTTTGCAGAACATGATACAAATGGAAGCTTTCAATATACTGCAAAATTCTTCAGTTTTTCAGAACTCTTTATGAACAGAAGACAAGGCAAAATTGATGAACAAATTAGTTGTCAAGATTTTGCTCACCACTAATTAAAATATTATTTAAAAGCAATTGTGATGGTGCAGAACACCCATGGTGTTTTGGGGAGAGAAATGGATTACCTGAAATTCTACCTCAATAGTTCCAGGAATTATGATTCTAAGGGATTATTTTAAGTTTTATGTTGGTATTGCGCTGTATAAAACACATATGTGCAATTATACACTATTAGTGCAGACTAGCTTTGTATCATTGAAATTTTGAGTAAGTGTATTGTTGCATTCCCTGTCTCGCTTCATCCTTCTTTTTCTCCTACCAGATTATCATTGTTACAAAGTCAAGCACATTGAAGTTTGGAAATGGTGGTGTTAAGTTTGCCCTGCATGCAATCTTAATTAGTCCCTGTGGTTTTATGATCTCCAACAAGATGCTCCACTGACCTCCACTGAGCATGTGCAAACTGGTATTTTTGAGGGCTTATAACTTGATTATAGAAAGATGACTTCTCAAATCAAATCCCTCCTTCAGAGCATATAAATTTTAGACATGTAGTCTTCAAAATTTTCCAGTCAAGGCACAGTTATACTGCTGTATAACAAACTAGGCTTTATGGTTTCTTTTCCTTACTAACCTGCCCCAACCTTCTAGAGCAGTCAGTGGGTCCTGAGACTCTGCCTAACCATGGATTAAGAAAACAGCTGGTATGGAAAGCTTTTTTGGATGACACTATCCGTGGATAAGGTGTTGAATCATTAGGATCATGCTCCCAGTTATGTCACAACTTTCTGATGCAGGTCAGAATCTCCAATGGCATCTGTGTGGCTTGGAGCATCCCAGTGGCTATTGAAGGCTTTCTTTTCTGATGAGATGAACAGTTGTAACTAAAAACTTGAAGCTTTCAAATTAGGTCATTTTCCTTGTGCTGCAATGCTAATTCTGTTAAATGGGCATAATGAATTCTTCACGAGAATTTACTGCATAATACTAGCACACTTTCTTGCCTGGTAGGATTCCCTGTTTTAATATATGTATATTAAAGAACCTTCAGAACACTCCTGTGACCAGGATCCATAATATTTCCTGCAAAATCACTCTCGGGTTTTTCGTTCACAGTACAGTTTATATTGCATGCCTGTTCCTCGCTGCAAAGGCCTTTGGATGCTTTCTCATCTATTTAATCTCCTGCAGGTAGTTTATGCATTTTACTCCTGATGAACAACGGTGTCCTTGCCAAAAACATAGTGATCCTTGACCTGGGTAATTGTGCTGTTGGCCTGCAATGTGCTTTTGCAAGGTTTATACTATTGTCTTGTATATTTGGATGAAATATGGAAAAACCATGATCTCTGCTGGGCTGGTTATCTTTGGGGATAGAGGGTGTAACATGACCCAAACCGAGCACTGACTATGAAAGATGCTATGGTGTATTTGGGAAGTGGTGGGCCTGTTAGGTAGCTGCAGAATGTATCAGAAAGTGCATTTTGTGATGAATGTGCTCTAAATTTCCTTTCAGATACCTGTTAAGCCTGCAAGGATCCATGGAACAGGCCTTGCTGGTTGCTAGAAAGAGGTGGGACAGAGCAAAACCTGATTTTTATATTTCAGGAATGCCAAGAAATACACACAAGTCAGTCTGGTATCTTTGGTCACTTGGTAAGCTCCCATTTTTGTCAGGTGCATGCTCCATGACTCATAGCTGTTCTCATATTGTTTGATGTCCTGAGGCAGTAGCCAATGTCTGGGATTTTATTACTGCATTGTTTTCTGTCTGTTCTCTTTCCATCGTGTCCTAAAAGCCCTGGTTTGTTCTTGATGTGGAAATGCTCTCACTGTTGTATTATTGATGGCACTGTGGTAGCCTATGGTCTAACTACATTTATCTAGAAATGCTTTATGTGCTGAGGTGTTGCACCACGCCTCAGACCAATGTTTTCCCCCATCCCTTCTGTGGTAAACAAAGTTCTTCACATTTGAATACTTTTGGGAAGGTAATTCTGCCAACAGAGCTATAATGTTTAACACCTACCAGAACATGAAAACACTGCAAAATGACTGATAACATTTTGGCACGAATTACTGTTTATCTTTTACGACCTTAGGAAAAAGATCTGTATTAAAGCCGAGATGTTCCAGGAATGATGCGGGATGAAAGGCTTGTTAAAATGCATTAAGAGTTACAACAGAGGATGATTTCTTAGCAATTGTATATGTTGCCAAAGAATTTTGTCACTATGTAGCTAGTAAAAGTCCAAACATGCTAAGGTGACAAGTTACTGGAGGCTGTTTCAACAAAATTGTCAGGAAAGATACCAGCCAGGTTGCAGCTCATGCAACTTCCATAATAAAGATAAAATTTATAGATGCTTTATATATCCTCAGGGGAGGTATTAATTGGTGCTTCTCTGTCCAGAAATACATATAAACAACCTATTGGAGCTCATGCTCAGCTCACCGATGACAACTTTGCAGCTTGCTTGCGTTTGCTTTGCATAGCCATACAGAGAGAAATGAGGTTTTTGTCAAAAATGTCTGAAGGCCCTGACAGAGTTTCTTCTTTGCACTTTTTTTGCTGTGGAAAGCCTACCTATGGCACCTGCTTGCTCTTGTTTGTGCTCTTCCGTCGGTCTCTGACTTTAAACTCCCACTCTACTTTCCGTGTGTATAATAAATTCATTCCCCTTTCTCTGCCCAGTGAAAGTCTGACCCTAAAACTTGAGAAAACCGGACCCTGAGACAACCAACTCGTCGCTTCCAAAACTTTACAAGGCAGACCTTGACAAACGCACCCCGCGGGAGGCCTCACACCCCCCGAAAGAGGCGGCCTGACCCCGCCGACGTTGAACTTCGGCGGGCCGCCCCACAGAACCGCGGCCTGAAGCGCGGGCCCGAGGAGAGCCGAGGCCCGCCTGCCGCAGGCCGCCCGCTCCTCCTGAGGCGACGGGCGGCTGCCCAGGGCTGCGTTAAATATTTCATACCGCGCACCCGAGCGGCAGCGAAATGGCTTCCCGCGGGCCGCTCTTCTAGGCCCGGGGGAGGGGTGGGTGCGCGTAAAGCTAAGCCGGGGTGGGGGGAGGAAGGAAGGAGCTGTGCGCCCCGCACCGCCGCCTGCTGCTGCGGCCGCTTTAAAACGCGGCGGGCGGGCGGGGGCCGGCGGGGCCGCGGCGGGCCCGGGCCGCGGGGGCGGGGAGGAGGCCGCGGCGTTGCCGAGCGACCGCCGGGCGCCGCGCCGCTCTCCTCGCTCCCCTCCTCTCCCAGGCGGAGTAAATTACGGTAAATCAACTTATTTATCGGCTGCCATCGCGCGGTTCGCCGCCTGCCCCTACCCAGCCTGCCGGTGAGCCCCAGCGCAGGCGTTCGCTATTCGAAAGATCGACACGGGACAGATGGGGAACGTGGTTTTAATCCGCTTTGCCGAGCGCTGAAAGGAGCAGCGTGAGGTGGGCAGCGGGGTAAGCCACGAAGCGGGCCGTCAGCTTGAGGGAGCGATAGCAACGTGGCTGGGGGCTCGGGCCGCCGTTCCCGCTGGCTGGCACCCAGCGCGGGGGCGGGGGGCGTCCCTCAGCGTACCCTGAAATAGCGCGGTGGGGACGGCGCCGAGCAGCTCCCAGGTAGCGGTGTAAAGCTGAGGTAAGCGCCCGGGGGGTTGTAAATGTGAGATTCATCGAACTAGCTTGAAACCCTCAGGAAAGACGTTGGGACGCTGAAGTTGCACGCCCTGGTTTGCTTCCTTATTCTGTGCTCGTTACCTTAAAACGTAAAGCTAAGCGTCGGCCTCGCGTGAGGTGACGGAGCTGGGATAAACTCTGCTCCGCCGTGAGAGCGTGCGGGCTCGAGTCGGCCTAGTCCCGTTGCCCTTGCTTAGAGAGACGTCTTGGCCGTAGCCAGCGAAGGTGCAGGTGGGCCTGCTGGTGGAAATTTGGAAGGATCCGAACCCTTAAAACCCCTAGCAGGGCATCGCCTCTGTTGGTGCAAAAGGGCACGTTCCTCCCACGGACTGTGTCTGTTTTCTGTGGTTTGCAGATACCGGCTGTCACCCGTGTGCGTTTCACTGGCCAGAAGACATAGATGTCCCCTGTGACTGAGTCCTTGCATGGGTGTTTTGAAGATGAAACGCTACATAAACTCTTAAAGCATACCACCTGAGGACATTGCTACCAACATGGACATCATTATTTATTTACGGATGCTTTAATCAGTAGGAGCTTTTTTGTAAACATGAATTGCTGGGCTCTTTCCTTGAGGTGTCGTTTCTTGTTTCATGCTATTGAAACATTAATCTTAACTTATGACTCCTTTGTGTTGGTCAGCTCTCAGGGACATTTCCCTAGGCTTGAAAATGTGGGAGCTTTCAAGAATGTGTCAATTGTGCCAACTCAAGCCACTTGTGGGCTGCCAGACCGAAGTACTTTCTGTCATAGCTCAGTAGTTGTTGAAAGTATTATGTCCTGCACCCAGAGGTTTTGTGTTCAGGAATGTCCATACAGGTCATTGCCGCCTTCCTACAAACTGCTTCTTTCAGAAGGCCTTGGTACCTGTATCACAGAGGACAAAAGGGACTTGCATCCAGGGTCCTTCAGCAACGCTTCCAGTTTTATTTTTCATAATCACAAGGATTGCTTCTCTACTCCCCATTCTCCGAGGCTTGCAGTTTCATTTACATTAACTGTATGGTTGAAACCTGAGCAAGAAGGTGTAATGTAAGTAGTATTGAAGGTGTTTACTTTCCTGGTGCTCTTAAAAAAATTGATCATTGTAGTCACGGTCATTATTAGCAAGCTATTTAAAATTTTAAAAAGGTACAGTGAGAAACTGTGACGTTTTAAAGCCGTATTTAGGTTGGGGTCTTCGCAAATGTCAAGGCAAGTAGGTTCAGTTTCAGTGGTGTTGACTCAGATGATAGTCCAATTGCTTTCGGTGGGAACTATTCATACATAATGCGTGTGTCTATTCTTAAAATCTAAAATCTTATAATCTAAATCTATTCTAAAATCTAAATTTCTAATTCACATTCCTCCTTCTAAAAACTGCTAGAAAAACATGTTGTCAGGGGTTTGTGCTGTTGCTGCTTTCATGATGGAAAAAAATGATCTAAAATTTTAGGAATCCCCCAACATAAGTTTACTGCTTGAAAATAAACAAGGAAAACCCCCAGATCTTCCAAAATGATTATTTCAGAAGTATAGAAGAGCAGTCATAGAAGATCTGGGGAATGTTGACTGAACGAGAGATGGTGTTGCTACTTTAACAAAAGATTCCACTATTCAAACTGCTAATGAAGTTTCACAAGGTGCTCACAAAATAGATGTGGCTAAGCATGCTCCCTCTCTTATTTACCTACATGTCACATTTTTAGCAAATATTGCTATTACAAATGGGCCTTCAGCTTGACTGGGCCTTACTATAATGAAAAACTTGCTTTTTGAACAATGCATCACAAATCCTGCAAAAAAAGTTCCCTTCATCTATCACAAAATACAGAGCCTCCTACTCTTTCTTACTCTGGTTGTGCAGATCCTCTTTAAAGTGAAGCACACAAAAAGTATAGTACATTCCTTCAGTTTGTCACAAATGTTTTTATACTTGTACTCATAATTTATTCTTAGAAGGGAAATAATGATCTGCTCTGTTGTAGCATTCTTGATAGCTATTTTGCATGCTGCTGTGAAATAGTTGTCTAGGGGTGTGAAAATCATCAGAAACAATAGAAATGTCTAAATTTAAAACATACATCTTTATGCAAGGATAGTTACCTTTAAAAAATCAACCTAGCTATAGAAATTGTGGTTACAGAGGGGAAATAAATGAAATCTGCAGAGCAAAAGTGACTTTAGTTTGAGCTTAAGTTAAATCAGCTCAGCTGACGGTATGTGTAAAGGTGTCTCTGGAGCTTTGGCCTAGTGTCTTTTCTAGACAGGATTTTCTATGTAACGCTTGAATCTTGAATGCCAGAGAGTCTATTCCTGGGGTTGTCCTGTGCCATGAGTTCACATGCGAGCACATCAGAGTCTTATTCAGCAGAGCGTATGCCTAACTTGAAGCAGAAATGTCCTACTAGTTTCCAAGCAAGTTGTTGCAGTGATGTGTTGAGTGAGATCTGTGAAACTCCTTTGTCAATGGGATAGGTTTTTGCTTGCATGGAACCTAAAACAATGAAATGTATGTCCTTAGTTTCAAATGATTAAGTGGTGTGCAGAAACCAGACTCTACCGATGTCTCATTATCAATGGACTAGTGTAAAACATTAGCCTCCAGTTGCTGCCGTGTTAATAACTACACAATGTACATATTCCTGTTCAGTGGGTTTTATAGATCACTTTAAAATCTAAATGTTTTTATTCAATTTTTGTAATAGACAACTTCATTCTTCTGCCTTGTGAGATTGCTTCTACTCAACATGTAGAAATGACAATGGTAGAGCCCAGTCCTGAAAATTGAAGTTGGACAACAGTTATTCCAGTGGTCAGGATGATATGCCACTGTCCAGACTCTTTTTTTCACTGTTCACAGAAAGAAGTGTGTGTTAATTTTTCTTTCTTCCTGAAAGGAATACAGAGCTCCAGTTGCGCTGAAACAGTAATTGCACACGAATAGCCACTGAAGCTTGACTCAGAAGGCATCCTACAAAAGAGAAATAGTTTAACAGCAAACTAAGATGTTTTTCCTTTTATTGTATTGGTTTAGTGAGTCCTTCAGGTTGTCAGGAGTTTGACTTACCAGATGTCCTACATTTTGCCAGTCCCTGATGAGGAATTGTCCCTGTTAGATGTCATTTGTGAGACCTTTTAAACCCCATTATCACAGCAGAGGGACTTCACGGAATTGGGACTCGTACTAACAAAATCTTTGCGCTGCCACCACAACACTAGGAAGATGAGCCAGAACCAGCCGCTCATTTTACCAGTAGAATAATTGAAAGTTTAACAAGGTATTTTGTTTACTGGTGAAGTGCTCTTACATCAAGTGCAGCAGACCCATGGTTTTTGGACATGCCATGCTAATGTGTTTATTCGTCCTGAATGTTATATGGTCTGGCTGCTAGAAAGTGCTTAGGAAAGAAGCTAGGAGTGTTGCTGTATAGTATCCCATTGCATCCGTGTAAAGATTGTGACATTTCTCTGTTAGGCATGTGCCCGTGTAAGCATTTTTCTGCTAGAAGTTATTGTGCTGGCTGAAGTGAGAGATACCGATGCGAGGATCCAAAGTCTGAAGGCCCTTTAAAGATTGTGACGTTCTGGGGAAGCAAATATATGTGCATAATCAAAGACGCCAAGAATTTTCTTCATCAATTTCATATACCGAGTTTTCTTATGTGAATCTGGGGAAGAACACACTTTCATACAAAGAGAGAGGAAAGTCAGGCCATGTTATGGATTTATTTGAAGCCCTGATGTTCTTCTAAGATGTATAATATAGATATATGTAGGTATCTCTAATCCCACCATAGAGAATTATGTAGTCAGGAGTTGGCTCTGTGGGACTGCAGGTTAACAGCAGTTGGAAGCTTCACAAAGAACAGTAGTTTCTCTCTGTAATCATGGCTGGAATGGAGAATTGTGCTCAGAGTCAGAAGTAATGCTTATGCCTATTTCACCTATGTTAGCACTAGTTCGTGGTTTTTTTTCTTTTTTTCTCCGCCCTCCCCCTCCCCTGCATTTTCTGCCTCTTGATTTTTCTCTTTCAGTAGTGTGTCACAATTCACGTTTGTTCTTTCCAGTTTTCAAAGTGATGTACATCAAGGTCGCTTCCCTTCTTAAAGTCATGACACCTTTGGGGATAAAAACAATGTGGGGATGTTTGTTTTAGATAACTAAAATAAACAAAAAAATGGATTATCCAATTATTGTTTATTCAGGAACTGGGTAAATCCAGTTCCTAAATATTTTGCTACTTAGCTGAGCCTTCCCTCACATTTATTATCTAGCAAAACTAGCATGTTTACAAGCAAACAAAATATTGAAAAGACCAGTTGACAATATATTAAGAAATGTGCTTTTAGTAAGGTTTGGAAAATAGAAGTCTGCATTTTGAAAGTTGTTTTATTGACAACATTCCAGCACGCTAAAATGGTAACAGTTAAAATGAATTAATTTTTCTCTTGGATTTAAAGATGCATTAGGGAATAATGGTAGTATCAAAGAACAGCCTTTTTGATCCTTTTCTTTTATAAATGCATAGTAGGTGAAGACGCTTATCGGTAGGTAAGTTGTTTTTTTGGGTGGGTCCTCCCTCCCCCCCAAAATATGTCTAAGTAAATCCTGGTCTCATACAAATTTTAATATGCTTCTTTCTGTGACTTAGTGCACTAATTTAGCTTGGTGTAACTGTTAAAATATTTGGCTTTTCATGGGTCAGTAAATTGGGGACTGAATTTCTCAAGCAGCTGAAATGGGAATGCAGAACTTTATAATTTTTGTTGTACTGATGATTACCTTAATAAAATACATAGCTGTTTCACAAGCATATATAGCTCAGGACCCTTGACATCATGGTGATTGGATTGGCAAAAATATTTCAGCAGCTAGATATGCAACGTGGGTTGCTATGGATGGTATTCTTTGTACCTTGTATGTTAGTGTTGCATTTGATATTTATGTGAAATCTTTGTGGGGAAAAAAACCTAACAATTGGCTGGATAGCCTCTTTGCCTTGCTCTAGTTCTCTTAGGTTAAAGAAAGGCTGTGTCAAAGGGAGAGTGTAGGGACAGGTGGTGGTATTGCTACCTTACCTGGACAGATTTGGTGAAAAGATGGAAGACTTATTTCCAGAACATGTCATTCATACTGCTTTTTGTGGTTATATTACATTTGCCTTGTTAGACTAAGAAAAATTTAAGTGCCTCCACAGGATGTACTACGTTGTGCAGCTTTGTATGAAAAGCGCAGCAGAGACCTGCACAGTGCTGGCCAGCCACTGTGGTTTCTGTCATGGAACCCTGAAGAGAGGAGGCAAAGTGGACCCCTCTTCCACCCCCGAGTGAACTGGGGTTGCGTGCACTAAATTAAAAAAAAAAAAAATCTCGCAGATTAAGACAGAAAATATCTTTGTTAAAGTTCTTTTACACTTAGTACATCCTGTGACTTTCACTGTCACTGAGCATCTTCTCAAGAGCTGTATTTTTAACGTTTATTTTAATGCATTCTGGTTAGCATCACTTTACAGGATAGCACCTTGGCAAGAATGTGTATATGTGTGTGCCTCTGACCTTATGTTGTTTTTCTTGGTTATTTCCAAAGGTGTGTGATAGAAAAGGCTATTGATGGGCAGACTGTGTTCAAACTCACAATCTCTGAGAAAGAGACCGTGTTTTATTATCGCACAGTAAATGGTTTGCAGCCACCAATAAAAGTAATGACACTGGGGAGAATTCTTGTGAAGAAATGGATTCATCTTAGTGTGCAGGTGAGTAAAATAAAAACCATTTAATATTTGTTGAAATACAACATTTGTGTGAGAATGGTATAACTGTATAAATATAAAAGGGTAAATTGGGGGATGTAAATGATAACTCTTGAATCTTGTAGGTAAGGATCTTAATTTGGGAGCTCATTTTGAGGCGATTGCTGTTTTCGCACTGGAAAGAAGTGCTGTGCCCATTCTTCTGAACAAACACGACTGAAAATTCTCACCATTAAGAACATGAGTATTCGGGGCAAAGAAAAGCTACTTATTTCTAATGTTACCAATAACTCTTGGGTCTCTGAGATTATTTTCTAAAAAGGAGAATGTCATCCTCAACTATACATGCTAATGTACTTATCTTATGGAGGTGTGTCCCATTTAATTTTAAAAACTTCTTATAGTGCACATAAGTAAACATGTATGAGTTTGTGCAGGATCAATCAAGCTGGTAAGTTACAGAGCTATTACCTCTTACTTTAAAAATGTGATTCAGAATTGTTAAAACACAATCCTTATGCTCTAAAATTCTTCTGTTGACATAACTTTTTAATAAGTGTACAAATATCCACTGAGGATAAAGCAAAATTGAGTTTGTTAAAATTTAAACTGTATGTACAAAAAATCAGTAAACAAACAGAGAAGAAATTAAAATTCAGTTATTTGCATGTCTTGCAATTCCCAACAGACGCTCTGGTAAATTCTATTTGTACACCAAGTTCAACTAATAATTATAAAACACAATTATCAGGTATTGAGTGTTTATCTTCTCCTTCCTTCATTTCCTTTATCCGTTCTATTAAATTTCACTAGGTTTACAGCACAATCAAGAATAGTTTTGCTGCTTTCTTGAAACTTGCTAAAAGGTATTGACTGTGATTTGGATTTTTAGTGCTGATCTTGTCACTTGTAAGAAGTATCTAAGCTGACGTCTTGATTTTTTTGCAGTTTTCCTTTTTCCAGGATAAAAGCATGGTAGTGCGAATAAGATTTTGGCTGTTGGATTAAAAGAGTGACCTTAAGGTAGAACTAATGAACTTTACACTTCAAACACTCCAAGGGTGCTATATTACTGCTGCTGCTGTCAGCCACATTTTGTACTAGCCTCAGAAACTGCTAAAGCCTGGGATAGCAAAGTGAAGAGTGAAAGGGCTGGATTTAAATACACACACATATCTTAAATTGTATTACAAAGAACCCTCAAGCACTCTGTAGAATTTGGTCCTTTGTTTCTTTGGGGAAAGTTGTTCAATGCATAGCAGGAGTAAAGAAGTGTAGCTTCTAGACCCTTGAAGGGACTGCAGGCTTAATACCTTTTCCAAGTTTCTGAGCTCAGGGTAGAACCTTACATTCTGTGATTTGTGGTATTGTAGGATTCAACTTCCCATTAAAGATGATAGCGGCTGCAGCATGATCCATTTAGCACTAGGTCTGAAACTTTAGGCAAAGTTTGGTGTTGGGTTTTTTTTTAAGCAGCTGTCCAAAGCCATTTTTTCCCATAAATGGAGAAATAAATGGAAAATGAGAATATGAGAGACAACCATAAAAAAAAATGCAAAAGTAACATTCATATGGAAGTGTCTGTGTCTTCAGACAATAGTAGTATTTGATGACGATATGTATTTATATATCATGATGATATATATTTGAATGGAAGTGTTTCCTTAAGCTGATGAAAAAGTCTTCTGAAGATAAGCACTATGTAGTTTTATAGACATTAGTAATTTTAGTTAAAGGCAGTGGGAGAACCTGGAGTTTACACCTAAAAGTACAAATCACCTGATTTTACCACAAGTGTGACTTTTGGCTTCTCTGACTAACCAGCCTCCTACCCAGGCGGTGCCCCTGCGGTAGGGTATGGGCACTGCAGTCTGGAGGAGAGACCCTTCCCTGGGCTGTAGGTGAGCTGCCTGGGGGAGAGGCAGCAGAGGGGGCTGAGTGCCATAATGGCCTACTACTACTTCGAGCTTTTCCAAGTAAGTCAGACCATGTAGATTTCCATGCTGTCTTGTTGAGGCGAAACTGCCTCTAATACCTGTAAAGGATTAGCATCTCAGTTCTGTGTCACTGCTGTCACACATAACCTTTTGTTTTCTAGCAAAGACAAGCCCTAGGACTGAGCTCCGTGGAAAAGTAAATTAGGAAAGTTTGCAGTCATCCTACAGCCATGCTGGTTTTGAAGAGGGTATGGCGTTCTCAGTGTAGTTGCTATATAACCTCCTTCTACAGAAACAAGAAGGCAATTGTTGTTGGATGTGAAATGTCATGCATGTGGCTGTGATGTTTAGCCACAAGCTATTAGGTTTAATGAAACAAACAGTAAATTCAGCACCTTTTTAGGTACTTTGCAGAATTTGGAATATTGTTTGGCATTCTTTTTATTGGGGATCTAGCCAGAGCTGGGTGACATGTCCTGATGTAAAAAAAAAAAGAAATTCAGACTTGTTTGACAGCTTGCTTGATATGTTTTTTGGACTAAAAGAAGATAATGTTTGTGAATGTTCTTTTATGGGGCAACTAAGTACTGTTCCTGATAAGACAGTTGAAAATGTGGAATGGATATTTTCACGCATGTAACAAAACTTGTATGTGTGGAAAAAGTGTACTTAAAAAAAAAAGGAGCAAATAGCAGCATTGCCATATTTGGAGTTGTAGGACCCCTAAAAACCTCATCTGTGAATTTAAGATGGGGAGGGTTGGGATGTGATGCTGCTATGCTGAACAGAATTTTACATAAAGAAATTATATTCTCTATGCATGAAGCATAGTAGGCACAAGCTATTCAGATTCTTTTTTTAAAAAGTATGTACTTTTACAATTTTTAGGTAATATAATTCAGATACCGGTGGCAACTGAAGATGTATGTGGTAGCAGCTCTTTTGTTTATTATGAAAATGTTTTAACTTTATGCCAGAGGTGTGGGCATCTAACTTATTGACAGTTGTTTTGGTTTCCCAAAAATTTAAGTTAGAAGCATTAAATGCTGCAGTTAATATCCCTGGCCTTCATATGTGTGACTTTTCTGGTAGATGAAGCATATTTGGTCCTTGTTTTCCCTGAGACTACAAAACTTTTTAATAGCATAGCTTTTCTCTTAAATTCTGTGGTGGTTTAGGTCTGTGTAGGCAACGCAGGTGACAACAGTGGGTCAAAATAGTTACCTTGCAAATTGTGTTGGATATAAACTTGACCAGATATTCTCCACGATGTTTTGCAAAGTATTGTTCAAAGCCTTGTACAGTATTGCATGCTTGACTGGTAGATAGGGAGGAAAAAAGTTTTTGGCATGATGCCATGTTGCTCAGTGACTGCAGACCAAATTACAGATATGTCTAATTTGGGGTGAGTCTGATTCAGGACAAAAGATTTTTACGGAATGCTGGCACTTACTAATACAGTTAGCAAATAGGGGTGTCTAATGGGTCCTGCCCCTGAAAGAAAAACCAATACTTGTTGGTTGGCTCAGAGGGAATTTACACATCTTGTTTGTGACAATGCATGGGTGAAGGACAGGAGCGGACTGGCTGGCACACCCAGCGGCTGCAGCCGAAGAATCGGGGATTGAAGCACAAGGCTTTGCATGCTAAGTGGGTGACAGGAATAACAGCTAATGGATACTGTGGGATTTGGTTTTGATAAGTGTTCATGGTAGATTGGTGAATTTTTGTGTTTGTTTTTTTAGCAGGTTGGTTGTAGTTTGTGAAGAGTGTGTGTGTTAGTCATGTAGCTCACCATGAGAAAGACTGCTCTGCCACGAGTTAGGGTCCAAGTCTATCTCTGAACACAGGTACGCCTAATAGGAGATTGATTTGGGCCAAAGGTCTCCAAAGCCAAGCAGTCAGTAGGATCTGGGAGCCTGCAAACAGGGGAATTCCTGTGGTCAGTAAGAAAAACTGAAATATTGTGCATAAATGCTAGGCAATAGACACCATGGCAGAGGAGTGTGAAGTACTGGTTGCAGATGTGAAACTGAGTTTAGAGAGAGCAGAAATATGGTAGGTTGATAGATACGTTTGGAATTCAGGTATAGGAGCATATGCCTATTCAGGAATGATAAAAATGAAAGCTAAATCGTGGAATAGCACCAAATAGTAATTAAGTGATAAGAGGGGGAAGGAAAGAAGAAAGGACAGTACAGATTGAAAATAATTTCTTTGGAATAAAATAATTCTAGGGGAAGAGAAGGCTAGTTAAATGAATTCTGCTGAGGTAATCTAGGAATTTAAATCCTTGAGTTTGGATTTAGATGTGTAATTCGTTAGAGAGAACTACTACTAAGAACTGTGTCATTGTAGAGACTTATTCTCCAGTTTATAGCTGGGAAATTAAAGTTCTACTAACAAGAGCAGGGCCCAAACATTCCTGTATGTTCTGCATGAAAGGTTTCTTCATCAACTAGTCACTGAAGCAGAAAATCTGGACACCAGCTTTGTTAAGTGATGAGGGCATTATTAGAGATGTGAGTGTCAAGAATAATGTTGAGTATTCATAACTAGATTCAGATGAAATAGGAGAATAAACAGTTCTGTGGTTCTGTAGGTACGCTTTTGGGTTTCAAAGAGAACAAACAAATAGGACTACTTTAATAAACCAAGGTGAACTGCGGAGCCCAGGAATTG
Organism: Calonectris borealis; assembly: GCF_964195595.1. Lineage (NCBI taxonomy): Eukaryota > Metazoa > Chordata > Aves > Procellariiformes > Procellariidae > Calonectris > Calonectris borealis. Next base: position 105,152,808 of record NC_134314.1, on the reverse strand, counting down.
AATGGAAAAAAGGCCTGGAGGTTATTAAAAGTAATAGAATTAAGAGGAATCTCTGCCCTTAACAAAGGAAAAAATTGGATAGGTAGTGCCCAGGCTTATCTGGGTGAATGAGCACCTTTGCAGTTAGAAGTGGCAGAGTCTGCAAGCTCTGGGGAATGGGGAAGCAAATTCACTAAGAATGCTATATAGGAATAGAAATAAAACTGTAAAGATGTCAAGCTGAATTAGACTTTGCAATGACTGTTAAATGGTAAAAAGTTCTTTAAGATTTTTTTGTGTGTGTGTAAGAAGCCAAGACCTGTGTACAGTGAAGGTATGCTTGAGATTAAGGAAGGTTGGAGTGCAGTCCCCAACGTAAATAAATACTTTGCTTCCGTTTTCAATAACAATTATGATAACAGTTACAGAGCAAAAACAAGCTGGGTAACAGAAATGAATGTATGGAAACAGAAGTGATCATAAAGACGTAAAAACATGAATTTGCAAGCTTATTGTGTACATGCAGATGCAATCAGATGGTCTTTGTCCAAAAATTCTGAAAGAACTGGTACATAAAATCCTTTGACAAAGAGATATTTTATGCAAATCTACCAAATCAGAGGTGGAGCTATAATGCTTACATTTAGGAGGAAGTGTCGTGCATTGATGCTGGCCAGCAGCCAAGCACCTAGGCCACCCTCATCCCTGCCAGTGGAACAGGGGAGAGAATAGCAATAGCAAAAGTGAGAGAACTCATGGGTCAAAATGAAGACAGTTTAACAGCTGAAGGAAAGGGGGTGGGAGGGGAACAAATACTGCAAAGGCAATCACTGGCCACCTCCCACAAGCAGAGCACTGCCCAGCCAGTCTCTGAGCAGCAGCCACCTTGGAAGTAAAACCCCTGTCTCCCCAAAGTCCTTCTTCTACCCCAGTTTTTATTGCTAGGCATGACGTTGTACAGTATGGAATATTCCTTGGGTCAGCTGCCCCGGCTGTGTCTTCTCCCAACTTCTTGGCCCAACCCTAGCTTACCGTTGAGGGATGGGGGGGGCAGAGTGGGAAAAGAGAAGGGCTTGACACTGTTCAAGCACTCTTCAGCAACAGCCAAAATATTAGTGTGTTATCGATGCTGTTTTAGCCACAAATTCAGAACACAGTACCCTACAGGGTGCTGTGAAGAAAGTTAACTCCATCCCAGCCAGTACAAAGCGGAAGGAGAAAGGATCTTGGCAATGCAGACCTATTTGTCTTGACACAGTGGCATATGAGGATTTAGAAAAGATATTTGAAGGAATAGATAAAGATGTGGAGCTAAATGAAAAAGGGGATAAAATGCAGCGTGGATTTACTAAAGATAGCTCATCACTGTCTAACCTCTTAGCTTTTTGGATGAGAAAACTGATTTTCAGGCAAAGTAAATGTGTCAGGCTTCCTCTGTCTGGAGTTCAGTTTAGAATTGATGTGACAACCCATGAGAAGTTGTAGGGTCAAAGGGAATGTGCATGGGGAGGGTTGGCAATAGATACTGCTCAAAGGAACTTGCTGGTAATCCCGGGGGCGGAGGAAGAGAGAGGCAAAAAAGCGATTGAATTGCTTGAGAATTAGTCTTTGGACCAGCCTTGTGTTGCGTTTTCATTAATGATCTTGGCAGAAATATTAAGTGTGTACTGATAGTACTGGTAATACTAGCTGGTAACATAATGTGGAGAGGCATCATCAGGAAGAGGAACAGTAAGATGTCATACAGGAAGAATGGCATGACCGAAAGGACTAGGGTAACTGGAATGAAATAAAATTTGGTATTACAAAATGCAAAGTAATGAACTTGAAATCCCTCACAGAATTTTTTGCTAAGTAGTTAATCATTAGAAAATTGCTGTAGTAGTAGTCCCGGGTAGTGATGATGAGTTACTGGCACGATGTGGCTACAAAAAAGGCACATGTTGGACAAACATATCAGGAGAGACATTCCCAGTAGTGAGAGGAAAGCATCATTGCTGCTGCTCCAGACTCTGGTGAGATTTTGTGCAAAATGTTGGGTACAATTTCCGTCATTCATGTTTACGGAGTGTAATTCAGAACAGAGCTACTAAGCCTATGATGAGAGTGAAAGGCTCTATGCAGGCCTTACAGAAGATGACTTGGAAAACCCTCCTTTGGGAATTAACTATAGTGAAGTGTAGGAAGTCATACAGTTTTCTTTAAATCTGTTGGAGTGTAAACACCAGGCAGAAAAAGGGACTATTTAAGTTGGAAACTGGGTCTGTTCTATTGCAGCAGAGTGTTCTGAAAAACTGTTCTGATCAGAATAGTGGGGATAAGAAAATTTTTGGGGTGGTTTTTTTTTGTTTGTTTTAAATTAAATTTGGTAACTTTCATAAAAAGGGTAATGTGGTATAGTGCATCCAACAGGAAAAGATGGGAATTCATATCAATCAGTTGTTATGTAGGTGGACTGTGGGATTTTTTTTTTTTTTCTTTTTTCCTTTTCCCACAATATTATTGTAACAACTGTTGCCAGCAGGATGTTGGACATGAGTCACTAATAGTCTTGGAATGGACTGTTGAAAAAGCTACTTGAGACGAGATGGCATCAGTCTGAGAGTAACTTCATACTTTTTAATAGTTTATGCAGCCTTCTTAATATGCGATATGTTGCTGACAGAGCTATTGGCTATCCATTTCTTTGTTCTTTATAACCAATAAACATTTGAGAAAAGTCATCCTTGAAAAGTTCTGCCGAGGTAAGTTGAAGTGGATTTGCAACCAAAGTGAATTTTGACCTTTTTTTTTTTTGCTCTCCAATTAATATGACTTATTTTTCTCTAATGATGTCTGCCTTTATTTTCCAGTGCTTATGGTTTGTAAAGGAACTTATCTTTTCATTTTGCAATTTCAAACAGTTTTGTTTGGTGTTTTTTTTTTTTTTTAAAGCCATAAATTGTGGATCCTATTTCCTTGAAATTACTGCCACTCTTCTAGTTAATTTCAGTTGGTGAAGATCAAGTTCTTCAGGCTTCTGAAAGTTTTGGAGTCCTTCTCTGTGTTTGATCTTGATTTAATAATATTTATCACTATATCTTTTTAGGTATATATTAGCAAAAACTTTGAAGGTACACAGTGAAGTAACGGGATATATAGCCTTAACTTAAAAGAATCTGATATGCACTGAAGTGAAACCTCAGGAAAACTGGTGTCTTAAAAAATTAACTTTTAAAGAAATAAAAAATTTGAAAGCATAGCAATGCATAATTAAGGCCAATTGTGTACCTCATTATCTCTACATAGTGATACCAATATCAGATTTGTGCCACTTAGTAACAGCAGCTCCATTAGGTATTTTCTTTTTCAGATTCACTGTTAAGGGTCTCTCACTTTCCCTTCGATACTTCAGAATTTATTTAACCATTTAAGAAGAGTGGAATTAAACATGAATTTTCAGATATAGCCAAGGCTGCTGAAACAGGACATTCTTTGAGAACATGTCAGATTGATGTATTTGTTTCATATTTAGTGTCTGCAATTATAAAAATAATCTTTTTACTAGCCTTTATTTTGCCTGATCATATCTATGTAACTCTGCCATGTTTTGGCAGACTATAGCACATTAAAAGCTTTAGAAAGTAAGTTTAAAATCTAAATGCAGAGAGGTAACCATGACTGAATTACTCTCCTGGGAGGAAAATGCTCTTAGAGTGCCTATTGAAATCAGCATTATCATTTCAATACATGTCAAATATGAGTCATTTCCTAGTTTAGGCAAAATTTCTTTATAAATCTTTAAATCTTCCAGTTCTTTCAAGAAAAGGTTAAAGTACTTATGATTTAATGAGACCGCTTTACATCATAACTGTTTGACTATCAAGAGAAAACTTGTCCTTTCCAATTTGTGAAATCCTTTTATTTTCTGCACAAGTTTTTGAATACTTTAAAATTTATATTAAAAGCAAAGAAACTGAGACTTAAAAGCCAGGAGGAAAACATTTACTCTCTCTACTCTCTGTGTATGTATTACTAAATATGAGGTGTTTTAAACTGTTTCCCTAAGTTTAGTAAGGACACAAGAAAGCAAGGAAGCATTTTAATCTAACGAATCACTTTGATCTCCTGTTTGAAGTCATCACTTAATATCTATTAGGAGTAGTTTGTCAGTCCCAAGAAGGGAGGGGAGAGTGTGCATCAATTCTACGCATTAGAGCTTCTTGTCTATTAATTGCAATTGTGTGTTGAAAATATTTAGGAGGATGCAGTCTGTCCATATGATTGGTGCTATGCTCCCAACAGACAGCAGAAATAAAACACGTTACAGTCTATATAATGTATTTGAGTGTCTGTTTAGAGAACTGTTCACAGAAACAATGAGCATAGCTCATAGAAACAATGAGCGTAGCTCGCTTGGCAACTGGTTCATCATTTAATCTGCTATGGTTGCAGGCCATTCAGGAACTGCTGCTGAACTTGCACCCTTGGGGTTCTTTGATATTAGTAAGTTGCTGTGCTGCATCCAGAAGTCCTACTGTGGTTCTTGCCTCTTCTTCTGGTCCATGGGTACTAGGATGCTGACTGTTTGTGTTGATTTGAAAGCTCTTTGTTGTTACAACTTCAGCTCCTTGGGAAACTGGGATATTTTCTATCTTCTCTTCACTTATACTGTCTCTTAAACTACTTCCTTTCTTGCCTGAATATGAGTTCAGGCAAGTTCTTGCATATTTGCAGATTTAGATTTACAGTCTAGCAGCTGCCTGGGAACACAAGACAAGGAACTTCATCTGGGCAAAGATTTAAATTTCAGAGAATGCCAAAAATACAGGTTTTGTCAATGCCATCTTGACTACACGTTTTGGAAATTGCAAATGTTTTTTCAATTGCAAATGCAAATCCCACTGAAGTCTGCCCAGACTCTATATTATGTACGGTAGGAATGGAATTAAGCCTTTGTATGACCAATGCTGGGAGAAGGTAGTACTGAATGGTTTGCAGAAGCTATGCCTGATTTGTCTGGAGAGTTTCAGATGAGATTTGAAATCCGTCAAGTTTCAATTTGTTTTACAAGCAGTTTGTTTCCTTATACAAAACTATGCGGCAGCCAATTAAATTGTATTTTTAATAATGGAAGCACTGTGTTAAGAATGATTTGCCTGCTTTTTTTCTCCTAGTCTCAAATCTTTAAATGTCCTGCAATTCTTAAGGTTGTATTTTTGGCATCTGGTGCATTTTTGCTTTTTTATTTGATTTTTATTTTTTAGATAAAAATGAGTAGAGATGAATAATTATCTGTGCTACTCTAGAATTGTGGGGGGTTGGGTGTTTTCTTTTTTTTAATTAGAAAATAACTTTCAGTCTTCCTAAGCATATAATAATTTTTTTAGGATAATTAATAGCTGTGAATCAAACTTCTAGTGGCCATTGTAATATGCAATATATCTATTTCTGTCGTGTAGTTACAGTAGATAAAATATCATTTGTAAGCATATTTTTTGTTGGAAAAAAATTGTTATTTAATGTTGTGGTGGCATATGAATCAAAAAGGTATGTCATATCATACGGAAGTAGCTTGCCTACTTCTTAGAGGAGAATGTTTTGAAAGGTAAAAAAAAAAAGATGTTCTTCAAGTGTTCAAATTCAATATTAAGAATAATAGTAAAAATTGCATAGCTAGAGTTAGAAGAACTGAGAGAAAGAGATGTGTGCTGTTTAACAGCATCCTGTGAATTAAACTGTGGTCATTGGAATCAGCTATTTTCAGATTGCTAGAAATCTGGATCCTACTGGGAGAAACATAAGCAAAAATCTATTGTTTAAACTAGATAGCCCTTGATTCTGATTCTGAACTAATTTCTTAAATACATGTACACTTGGGTTCCCAGAGACATATTGCTTGGTGTAACTTTAGGTACACTTCTGCAGCTGTATGACTGCTCTTCTGTTTGTATGTTTGTGTGCCCTTGAGTTGTGTAGGGAGCAAGCTTTGAGAGATTGGAAGTAGCGGCGTGTACTTGATATGACTGTTGGTGTAAAACATTAAGATGACACTCGCAGGGTACATCTACATTATCAGTTTTGTGTACGGGAAGAGTTTGATACAGGTTTGCCTTCTGTCTGTTTGGAGTCTTGTGTTACTGAAGAGCACTGCTGATATGGTTGAATTTGATTCCTTTCTGGAGAGACCAAGCTTGAAGATGTACACTGGAGTATCGCTAGAGCACACCATTTGCAATGTGGGCGGAAGGTCCTCCAGCAGGTAGTTCTTGGCATGCACAGTGTGTGAGCAGAAAACTGGCAGCTGGTTTGAACTTCTTTACTGGTAAAGATGGATCACAGATATTGAACCGTTGTCCTTCCCTCTGTATGCTGTGCCAGTTTCTAAGTAGATGTTTTCACAAGATACTTGAAACTTTTTTGATAAGAGTCTAAAAACTTCATGAGTACAGCCAAATAGAACTGCTTCTGCTTTTCCTGTCATTTAGGAAAAAAGTAATTATTACATTCGGTTCAGGTTTCTGTAGCTTAAAGACGGAGACTTAAGTCAGAAGTCTGATCAAGAAATGGAAGATGAAACTTTCAGATTGTCCTGTATGCAATTTCCTTATTTATGTGTGAACTCTCTCATGTACATCTTGCATTATCACCTGTGCATGCAGCAAATGGAAGGTGACATAAATTACATGTGTAGATCCCATACAATGCAAAATATATGTGTGCTGGTGGCAGTCCACAGGAGGAATCTTCTGGTAAGTCTTCATGTATAAGTCTTCATGTATCATTTTCTCATAGAAGCAAAGAATATTCCTTGGTACTGAACAACTTGTCAGCTTGACTGGAAAGTAGTAAGTTCTGGGATGGAAGAGGGGGAAGAACTCCTCCTGTCCATATATCTTGTTCCAATACCTCAGCTCAATAATGCTCTAATTTTTGCATCGTTTAAGAACTGCTGTGTGGGTTTGGCAGTCTGTCTTGATAATCTGTCTTTGAGTATGAAAGAAGAGTAGATGCACAGAAACAGCTTTCTTTTAGATACATCACTGACCTGTTCTCTGACAACCAGTGTTTTTGAAGCTTCTTCAGCTACACTGTGTTGAATAGCCACTGACTGACCTATTTTTGGTTTAATAGTGTAGTTCTTTTTTATAATTTATATTTTGGTGTTGCTCGTATCTTGTGGTACTGAGTTCCTCATATGCAATTATGGCTGTATTAAATTGTTCTTTATTTTAAATCTGCTGTCTGCTGATTTCTTTTTGCCAACTTCTTTTGTCAGTTGCTTTCTATTTATCATTCTCATTGCTATTTGATATTTTGGTTATAGAACTTCATTGCATGTTATAATTCATTATAAACTGGATCTCTCCTTATATTGAAGCCATTCTGAAGTTTGGTCATCCTCACTGATCTTTTCTGAAACTTTTGGGGTTATACTATTATAATTTCGGGGATGCAAGGGTCTATACAAAACGTTAAATAGCAGAGATTTTTGGAGTTACCTACTGATAAACTTCTGTCTGTGTGAAATTTGGATATTTAATCTCTACCAAGTTTGAAACCTTTCTGGAAAGCCAGTATATGATATTGGTCAGTTCTTCCCTATCCACATGCATCTTAACTACTTCAAAGAACTCAAAGTTGGATCTTGATTTCCTTCCGCAAAAGCCACGTTGCCTTTTCCAGTATACAATATTTATCCATGTGATTTTCCAACCAGTTCACCCTGTATAGACTTGATTTGATGGATTATCAGAACAATTGCTCCAAGACCTGGTCATGCATCATGTCTATAATTTTAATTTCTGCATTGTTCTTTTGATCTGTGCAGGCCTAATTGAAAATAGTATTTTCTGTTTCTGCTGCTTTTCTGATCTCCCATTGAATCTGAAGCTGCTGTTTTTTCTTTTTTATTTTTAAAAATGGGCTGAGATTCCAGCTTCTGTAATATGTTTTAATACAGTTAGCTCATTTATCTTATCAAAATTTGAACTTTTTTTAAGGTATAGCAACACTTTTTCAGTGGTATGATGTATGTAATGCCTGACATTCAAGTTCAAACATCTTAGGCTTTAGATTTTAAAGACAGGCATATTTTGTCACAGTCTACAGTCTACATGCATGCTTAGTTAGGACTTTTTTTTTTAGATATTTTAAAGTTTTTTTTTTTTACCTAAACTTGATTGGTTTCTTTCCTGATTTGATAAAGAAGTAAACTGGCCCTATTTGGGTGTAGGAGAAGCTTACCCTTGTTTGATTCTATCTATTCCAGAGAAGTGTCTCAATTCTGAATTGACCTAAATCTTTTTTCCATGCACTGTTTGCTCGTTTGTGTGTAGAATCACGCAATATCGCTTATCTGACCCTTTGTGATACTGGCAGCATTTCAAAGAATGGCGCTAGCTTTGGTCTTCTGCCTCCTGAATTAAAGCCAAAATATTTTACTCTTGAACCTCTCCTCTCTCCTTTCCAGTGGTATTTAGGTGTACCATCACTATTGACTCTGATTGTAGATGGCCTATATATCTTGTGAGGTTCACAATCGTTGCACCTGTAGACAAATCAGATGTGATATTCAGTGGCAGCATAGATTAAACTACCAGTATTGCTCCTAATCTGACATTTCAGAACTGCAAGCTTCTGTTTCTTTCCACCGAAATTCTTACCCTGAAGATTTATCCTCAGTGCTCAGAGACATGTCCCTTTCTCTTTCAAGCTTGATGACCATGTCCCATGGGACTTCTCTGGTTCTTGGGGTCAGGACTGGTCAACAGAAAAAGTCTCTCATCTCTCTGAGCTTCTCTAGGTGGCCTGCTTGAGTCTTGATAGTAGATATTCTGTCTCTTCAAGTTACTATTTACTTGTGCCTTATGCATGTACCTCTTGTCTGTAAGGCAGGTAATTATGTGTGTAACAGGTCGGTAAACTGGATTACCACTCTTCTGCTGGACTTCTATGTGCATTTTATTATATTTGAAGGGCTTTTATCCTTTTCCTTAAATTGTGTTTATTGGCATCCACATCTTTGCTGTTGATCAGTAATCTCCCTGGCCTTTCTGTGCCTTAACTTGAGGTCTGCATACTGAAGCACACAAGAAACAACTATGAACTTTCTGAGTAGCCTCCCCTGGTCATCTCCTGGCCCACCTCCAACAAAATGTGGTTGAGTGTGGCTGTATAAACTTTTTCTTTTAGCTTTTTCCAAAAATAAGCTACCAAAACACAGCCCTGTGAGTCAGGTTTGGTTTATGTTCAGTTAACAGCACAGTTTGGATCTGCTGCAAAGCTTTGCTGGTAAGATGCTTAGTAACTCTGGAGAAAAGCAGTTATTATTAAAAAATGAAAATTGAAGCTTACGGTGAATTGTCATCAAAAAGAGTGTTGGAGAGTTACAGTACAAAGGAATAGTTGAATGACCGTTTCAAAAGGAGTTTGTGATGGAAGGAAGAAAGCAGGGCACAGAGGAGGAGGGAAGGGCCTGAAGTAAGGTTGTTGGGAGGAATATGAAAGGAATCAAAGAGAATTTTGTGGATCCTTGACCATGAAGAGAAACTAAGCTTTGAAAGAAAAGATGAGACTTTATTTGTAAAAATCCCTTAACTGGATACATGGAACTTTTGTGGTGAGGCATTCAGAGGGCAAGAATAATAGCTTTCTTCTTATGTAAATCACCACAAAAAGTGACAGAGGGATGGATTTTCAACCTTCTAGTACCAGCAGAGCTGTTCAGCTGTTGTAGAACCAATGTATTCTTGCATTAAATTTGGGAATGGCTTACAAGTCCCAGTACCAAGCAGTGCAAAGTGGTGCAAGATTCTTATAACATAATCAATTCAAAATATAGAATTTAATCTACAGCTGATAGTGTAATTCAGGGTTAATAATTGTATATTAGTAACAGCTCCCTTCATTTGTGTGGGTATCTGCTTATTCTTTGACTAGTGAAGCACAGAGACTTTATTCAGAAGGGACGTTTCATTTGACATCTACATCTCATCCCTAATTTACATGATTACAAGTAGTTCAGGAAAATTCAGAATCAGTGGTTGTGCTGTATTTTAAATGGAGGGGGCAGAGAGAAAATGTGCATTGTTATGAGATTATCTAAAATGTACTTTCAGACCTTTTGTTTCAATTAATTTTGGCAAGTCTATTTTATGTAGCTGTTTTAGCTGCTAAAAAGCAGCTTGTTGAATCCATAATACTTGTCTCCTTTCATGTTACTATAGTGATCCTTGGATCTTGGATCTGATTTGTTCTGTGACTTGGGGAAAATAGAGCCATTATGCAGCAAGAAAGCAATTGTTCTCCATGTATTTTCAGATCTGATGACTAGGATCCTCTTGTTATGTTTTATTGTTTGGAACTCATTTGCAGCACAAGAGTCACTTGTTAAACCTTTCTATGTAAAAAGAAGAGAGATTGATCAATGGTTAAAATAGTAGACTAAAGCTTATTTGTTAATTACTTTAGTTTTTAACAGAATCTGTGTTTGCAATCTTGAGCTCTCCAGTTCTCTCTGCCATTGCCCTGCCCAGAGATGTTTATTCTGTCCTGAGGCATCAGTAATAGATTGATAGAGCTCTACTGACACAGTCAGTAAAGAATATTTTTCATTGGTACAGTGCTGGTTGGAGTAGAAAGTGGCAGAGCTGTAGTTAACCATTTTAATATTACTTCATAGTACTGAAATATTGGTGAAGGTACTCACCAACAAAAGATTAAATGAAAATTGCCAATCCATAATTGGAATGCATACTCTGTGACAGAAGGATCGCTAATCTGTGATTCAATGCTTTATTTTAAAACAATGTTTACTTATTTAAATACTAATTCTTTAAAAATACAGACCATTTCAGAAGCTGTCGCTTTTTGCATTTATCTTTCTTTGTCTTTGGCCGTGTTTATCAGATAATTGACAGTGTGGGTTATTTCATTCAGTTTTTAACACAGTACTAAAATTCCCCTTGTCCAAAAAATTAATGACATACGTGATTCTTATTTTGGATCCTTCTGCTTGCTGCTACTTGTGTTTTTGCATCTTAAAGGCTTTATTAATTAAATAGCTATTAGTTTGTCTTAAGCCTGTAAACCACTTTATGGATCAGTCTGCATTCCAGTTGCTTTCCAATTTCACTGTTTGGGGTCAAATTTGTATTAATATATGGCTTGTTCTTGAACAGAGAGTTAATTGCTTCAGGAGCACTCCAGGGTTCCATTTTTTTCTTCCCCTTCCCCCCTCCTCACCTTTTTTTTTTTTTTTAAATTTATGTTGTTCTTCAGGGAATTCAAGCTGAACTAGTGGATCTATGCACAAAAAGAAAGACTTGGACTGAAGGAAAACCATTTCCCGTTGAGAAGAGATTAACATTGTAGGAGATAGTGAAAAAGAAAAGTAAAGGAGGGCGAAAAGAAAAGCTAACTATCTTTTATACAAATGCTAGGAGCATATGTAATAAGACTGCTGAATTGGAGTGACATGTTTTCAAGGATAAGAAAGATATTATTGGAATAAGAGAGACAACCAGGAAAATGAAGGGGGATTTAGAATGCCAAGATACACAGTTTTAGTGAAGGGAGAGCTAATATAAGCCTGGAAGAGAAGAGATGTAACAATATTGCTGAGGGATGATACTCAATCTGCAGTAGGGAACACCCCTGCTTCCCCTCTCCCCCCCGTTTTTTGGGTTTGTTTTTTTTTTTTTTTTCCTTCTTTTTAGATGAAGTTCAGTGGTTTGCATACAAGGTAAGGACAATTTAATGTAGTTGTGATTCTTGGCTGTTGCACTAGACTTGCAGGTAGTCAGAAAAAAAAGCCCAAGCAATAAAAATATTTAAGACATAAAACAGATCCCTAAGAAAACCAGAACTTTGATTTGAAGAATGCTGGGATATTGAGGAGGAGACAATAGGAAAAGAGATTGTTAGAGATCAGTTAGGATATTGACTGTATTAAAACTACAAATGAGAGCATGTTTCCACTGTTGCTGCAAGGTTGTTGCCTTTATACTGTTATTGAAACAATGTAGAATATTGTCACTGTTATCATGGAAAGATTGCAAATATAAATCTGTATATGGAGATAAAAAACAAAGTCAAATGATCATAAAATCATGAAATTTGAAATGGTCGTGCAGTGGGGGTATGTGCTAGATGGGGGAAGCAGCCCTAAAGTTATTGATTTTAGCAAAGCTAACTTTGAAGGAAAGCAAAATGCTCCCGGGATTTTTGCCTGCAATCCTGTGATGAATGGGAAATCCACTCCACACAAGTAGAGAGTACATAGTGTATGAAACACGTAGAGAGGCTGCAATTAAAATTCATCCCAGTTAAGTCAAGAAAAGGAAAGGCCGATATGGGCCTGAGGCAAAAGAAGGAAAGGCAAAGAGACAACTTGCCCCTCCCGACCTTATGCTTTTTCCTTCCCCTTCGCTGTTCTTTACCATTTCTTCTACTGTGCCTTTATCCTCTCCAGCCCTTCTGTTTTAAGACAGTTCTGTCGCTATGGTCCCCTGATGAGGTTTCTTCCTCAAGTCTCTGTTTTTTGTACACTGGATTTCTCAGAGCATGGGCTTGACTGTTCAGAGTGCTCATAACATGGGTGTGAGTCTCTCCCTCTTTCCTCCCCAAAATGCTTACACTGTGCATCCCCTTAAACATGGTTGCCAGCTGTATGTAGTCGACGTTTCCTCTTCTGCAACTTCCTTTACCTGTTTGTGGCTCTGGGATGATTTCAATTCACTGTATGGTGAGGGAAGGAATGAGGCAGTAGGAGCTGGGGAGGGCAAGCGAGTATGTAACAACTCATCTAGACAGTGGGGCTGTATGAAAATTTTTAGAAAAAGACACTGCTCTGCTGGAGCATCTACCACTGAAATGGCAGGAGTTCTCAGGGAGAAGGGTCAAGGAAGCACATAGATGGTTGCAGGTGGTGTTCCTTTCCTTTGTGCAACATTAGGACACAAATTGGGTCTTCTTTTGGGACCCAGTATGCAAGATGCTTTATTTTCCAACATCCCACATACACACATTATCAGACATCTTGTTTCAAAGTGTAAAGAACAGCTGTGAGGAAGAAAGTAAATTTAACATACTTGAGGTCTGAATGGCAGGTGTAAAATGGCATCGCTGAAGCTGAAAGCAGTTTATAGTAGCTGAAGATCTGGCCCTTAACTAAAGCAAACAGTTTGAAGAAATTTTGATCTGGCATTTTATTTTTAAAAGGTGAACAAAGATGATAATGACAAAAGTGGATTTCAAAGAGAGATTTAATGGGACAGTGATGAAAGATCGAGTGGTCTTTTTCCATCAGTCAGTCTGTATTCTCTCTTTTTTTTTTAAGTCACAGTGACTTGTTAACTGCAGAAATTGGCAACAGGCGGAGAGGATGACCATGTGGTCTTATGGCATCCAGCTGATGACCAGTTTCTGAAGATGGTATGAGGAGAACTAAAGTTTAGTTCCATGTGTGTTGTGATGATAGTTGCATCTATATTTAAAGCTTTCTGTCACTGAAGCACTCTTGGTGTTGTCAGATGTCTATTGGACTGGATGAGCTGCAACTTCTTGCAACTGAATGTCAATAAGACCAAAGCAATTTTGGTTGATTCATAGCACCAGCTTAAGCATATTCACTTGCACGGATTACATTTGACAGATAGTTACCTTCAGCTGAACTCTGTGGTTAGAAGCCTTGGTATACTCTTGACAGTGAGCTTAGAGCTGATGTCTTATGTTTATTTCATATCCTGTTTTTGCCTTCCTAATACTGCATGTGTATGTCTACATTTAAATAAATTCACAGCTGAAGTACTAGTCAGTCCACTTGTTATCTCTGGACAGAATGTTGTGATAAGTCAATTTCAGTATTTAAAAAATGGTGGTTTTTCCCATTTAGGCAGTTTTAATTTCAAAAGCAATCTAATCGAGGATTTTTTTTTTTATCAGGAACTCCTGGAAAAGTGTCTGTCAAAGTCTAACAAGAAAAGTAAAAGAAAGAAAAAAGTAGAGGATAAAACCAAAGATGAAAAAGTATTATGCCTTTTGGAATGTTTTCCTGGTATTCTACCAGTTTGCTGGCCTGCAGGAAAATATATTCAACACAGGTGTTCTTACCCTGTTACATTACTGAAAGTTAAAATCCTCGTGTGCAAAGTGTCAGCAAGCTTGTGCAAAGTGTCATCAAATAGTGATGTGTGTGCACATCCCCTATAAATCTTGTAAGAAAGGCATCTTTCCAAGTCTTTTCTTGTAACAGTCCTAAAATAGTCTGGGTTAAAATACAGTTTAATTCACTGATTCAGTTAGTTGGTCCTGCTTATGGTGAACTTACATACATTGAAACTTCATTTGGAGCATACTGAAGAAGAATTAAACTTTTGAATTATTTCAAACCATTTCCCTATGCAGGCTCCTAGTCAGCTTAAAGCAGCATCCTGATTTTGAAGAAAAATTCAGTGATTTAGTGCCAAATAGCTTGTGCGTATACTGTTTCCACTCACTCACAACTTCAGTTCCTGTTTTTAAAGGCTGAAGGTGATTTTCCTATAGAGCTTAAGGAGGTGCTAAAAGGGAGATTTTGGAGTTTTTGCTTCCTTCTCTCAGTGAAGAATAGGAATGTAGCATCCTTGAATTTTTATATGAATGAACTAAAAATAAAATACTTAAACTAAAACATTTGTAGTTGGTGTATTTTGGCTAGACTGGCGTGCTCTGGTGAGAGGGCAGAGTTGACTTTATATTTTTGGCTACAGTTCAGCCTAGAACTATGTTGGCAGGGCTTCCTTCCAAAAATGACAGAATGGTTGGAAGTAAAGGAATCTCCCCTAACCATGAATGCTAACTTAAGCACTGTCTTTTTAAAAATCATAATAAACTCCCTGACCACGCTGTTACCTAAGTCAGTGGTTGCAATGAATGGCCCCAAGCCCTCTTTGTTTTTTTCCTGTAAAATGCTCTTTGGCCTGAGAACCAAAGATGTGTGAAAACCATCACATTGAAACCTACATAGATGCCAGGGTTGCAGCTTGCCTCTATCTTCTTGTGCTCTTTTCCTTCAAGCTTGCAGCCAAGTTACTTCAAAGGCTTGAAATAGAGGGGTGGGTGCTAGGTTTGGGTTTGCTCAGAGGTGCAGAGTTCTTATAGCTTAAAAACTTCATTTTTTGCCATGTGAGGGTAGTGTAGGATTTGAATATGGAAACACAGGAATTTAGAAATGTGAATAAAGTCATTTAATAATAGCAGGTAAAATGAATTTTATTATGTGCGTATCTTTTGCATTTGCTATAAGATAATGGGCAAACAATCTAAAAACAGCATTGAAGATTTTAAGTAACTGTAGTGCCTATATAAGGTAGTATTCCTTTTCTCCTGTATTTGGTAAGAAAGAGAAATGCATTTGAAATCGAGACAGGGTTCTAGCTGAAGCAGCACCAAGCTCACTGGCAAACTCATCAGGAAGTTCTTTTACTGGTATAGAAGGTGCCAGTCATGTGTCAAGTGTTATGCAGATAAATTATCTGAGCTGGCTTGTCCTCCTGGATATTATTCTTTAATTTCTACACCTCCTCCCCCACCCCCCTGTCCCTATTAACATGGTTATTAGCATCTTTTTTGGTCTGTTTGAGAACAAGATCCCAGACAAATTCTTCCTGACATATTCTTGTTCTCATATGTTTGCTGCATAAATTCATTATCTCTTGCCAAGCTTTAGATCTGCCAAGTTCCCTCTGTGTTGTCTCAATTTTCATTCCAAATAAAAAAATTAAAATGCAAAGAGCAAAAGACTAAAAGTGAACTCTTTTTATCTTAGGGTTGTAAGCTTTGTCTCTGAGAGGGGGGGAAAATAAAAAAAGAGCACAGGGGATTTTTATGTATGTAAGACATCTGCCCAACCATCCCTAGCAATAATGTCATCACTGCCAAAATGTACTCGCACTACAAAAATGTATGATAGTGCTTATTCCTGAATTATCCATTCAGCTAAGGTTTTAAACTTGGGTTAGGCTGCATGTGGTATGTTGTAAGGAGAGATAAGCAATATAAGACTGTGTGAGCAGGCTGTGCACCAGTGCCGGTGAGTAATGTGTGGAGTAGGAGGTGGTTGCGTGTGGCGTGGAATCCTGACGCATCTGCAGAGGTTAAGCTGTGGAAACTACTGCACCTCTTCATTTTCTAAAGCAGTCGTAAGGTGGCTGACAGATTACCTGAAGACTTGGGAGGAGTAGAGGAATTTTGGGATAAACTGTTTATTTTGTTCCCTGTTTGTATTAATGTTTGAGAAAAACAGTCCTTGGGGGCATGGAATCTGCTCCCACCTGTATTCACTACATTTTTTGTGGTGGTTTTTTTTTTTTTTTTTGGAAAAAAGCTAAATGTATATATAGTAGTTTAAAAAGAAGAAATAAAAATTTGTAGAATAATGCAAAATAAGAATAAGGCAGAACGGGGGGGGCATGAAAAGAGCCTTTGAGATGGGTGTTCAAGCTGTGTAAATTATGCAATTTATTCAGTGAAGGAAGGTGTTGAATTACGGCAGAAAGTTGCCTGCCATTTCTGATGTATCAATTTGGGGGCACATAGACACCCAGTTTTTAAAAAATATGTAAAATGCAGCATTGTGGTTTTTGGTCGCTAGCTCTGCTTAAATCACAGCTGAAAGTAAATTTGGATTCATGCTAATGGTTTCATCCTATTTTTTTCCCCTGAATTCCATTTGTCCACTTTGTGTTGCTTAAGTCCGTATCACTGACCCTTCCTCTTTACAGAAATTCATTTATGAAATATTAAAGCTGTGTGGAAGCCTTTGTAACTGCAGCTTCAGCAAAATTTGCAATTATGCAAGAAAATACCGAAATACGTACCTGTGTGCGTCTCATTTCTTTGATATGCAAAAACGCTTTACTGTATCTTTTATTAACTGTTATGCTTCTGTTTCACACCCGCTTTCACAGAGTAGAGATGTGAACCCACGTGTCCCCCAGTGGTAGAATATACCGTATATCTTTATATGAGCAAGCAAAAAGAGCATATTTAGACAGGTTGAAGGTGAAAAAGATTTTTATGCTCAAGTTTCCGATTAGACCATTATAGCAGCATCACTAATTCCCCTCCTTCCATCTATTGTCTTCCCTCATCTGTTGTCATCAGTGACCACTGTTGATTTGTTGACTCTATTAAAGTATTCAAGGAAGCCACAGGCCTGTCATTTTGGTCATAACCTTAATCTGTTTTCTCACCTTGGGAGAAAACGTGTTAATATACTGTCTGTTTCTATAGAATGAACTCGTTGAAGAAGTTCCTGATGCAACAAATCTGCAATATGTTTAGAAGAAAAAAAGGTTTTCTGAATCTTGGTTATTTTAACAGATAGCAAGCTGTGTTTAGGTACCACTGTTATGAGAACCATTCCAAATTAAGTGATGGTAAGCCATTGTAACAGTACATTGTGTAGTAATTTTTGAGCTGGATGAGTCGCAACTTCTCCTGATTTCTCATAATCTCTGATTCCTCGTTATTTCTGAATGATTAAGCAAATCATTTATGCTAACTTCTGCTTTCATTTACATCTCTGTAAAGCCTGTGTAACTTTATTGATTCTGGAGTTGCTTTAGCTTTTATAGCAACTAAGGGGAGGGGTCATTTTTGCCAGTTTGCTGATCTGGAAAATAAATGGAACTTTTTTTTTTTAAAATACCTTACAGGTAAATTGTATAGCTACCTAATTGCTCTTCATAAAGCACTTTAAAATTCTTCATATTGTGTATCACCTTCTTTATAATAATAAAATTATTTCTATTTCTGAGAAACTTCTTGCTGTGCAAATAGAGCTTATTTAAAGGATAAACTAATACAGACTTGTTTGATTTTTCTTACGGTTTATTTTTTGAGGAGAATTTGCTTGTTTTCTCATATTTGAGAAACAGGCTTTATGTTTTAATTTGTATTTAATTTTTAAATTTACCTTGCATTTGCAGCTAGCTAAATTTGCATTTTTTACTTAAAAAGTAGCTTGCTTTTTTTTGAATTTTAGTTTGCAGATACCTGATATTTGGAAGAATCTTGTTCACTGTCTGGTACATATCATAGATCCCTGAACTGCTTCTTTTTCATCTTATTTGAAAACAGTGGTGTCCATTACATGTACTGGAATGTATTCCATTTCCTAGTATTTGTCTGAAGATGAATTTTTCGTCCTTGTCCTTGTTTTATATGTGTCGGTCATTGCTGCCCCTGCCATCTGAGACTTTCTTTGGTGGTATAAATAGCCTTAAGAGCTGAAGTTACAGTTGAAGTGTTTGCCACCACTAAGTTGGCTGGATAACTAAATAGGCCAGGGTTGGTATCATTTGGCTTGAATGAAAAAAAACAAATTTTTTTTTTCTTTCATTTTTGGTGCCAGAGTTCTCTCTATTGTGGAGCTCCTCATTTATGGCCTGCAAATCTGGGAATAAATCTGTCTGTTTTCTTCATCTGTCTTGCCAGACACTGCGATCTAGTTATTAGAACAATAGATGATGAGAAGAAACTTTAAGATTAAATTGTATTTTATGGTTACTAGAAGCTATGATGAATAAGAGTAAAAGAATGTATATTTAACCAGTAGAAGAGATTAATGTTGTCTTGAAATAACTCCCCTTAATTTATCTGTAATATTTTAATAAATCTTTCCCATGCCATTAAATATTGGGGTAGGAAAGATAACCTAAAGGGAAAGATTGTACTTAATAATAAAACAGGTATGTCTTTGAAACGTGATAATTATAAAATCTAAAACATTTGGGGAAGAGACTACGGCATCTGTTGGTTGTATGTCATTTAGTGCAGTGGAGTTTTGATCTCTGGTTAGTGATCTTGAGCTCTGCTATGATATATTTAGGTATTCTTTATTATTTTTTAATGGAACATGAAGGATTCTTTTCCATGTCTCTCCTTCCTATCTTATTTATTAGAAATAATTTTGCACAAGGTATGTGGGTAGTATTAATATTGGGACTTATTTTTAATGGAAAAATCTTACTGATGCAAAAAGATCATAGCGTCCGCTGAAGAACAGTTCGCTTACTTAACTTCATTTATTTTGGCTGAAATGATGCAATTCAGTTCTACATGGAAGAGACTAAAATTGTCTCAGTTGCCTTTATATGTATGTAACAGGACGTTTTGATGAGAGGATGATTAATGTGTGTGAAGAAAAAGTGTATATGTTGCTTAAATGTGCCAGATACCACACATGAATGTTACGATGTAATATATATGTGTGTAATTACCTGAAAGCCAAAACTTTGTAGATTGGGGTCTCAGAATTCCCCCAAATTGGCTTTGGCTGGGAAGGTGCCATTGTAGCTCAAAAAAGGGAAATCAATATAACTGTACCCAAAATGTGTTCTGCTTCTGCGTTAATGAAGAGGAATATTAGGCTTTTTTTGAAAAGCATATTGATAATTTTTATGGAAATACTAAATATTTTTATTATACCTGTTATACTGTTTATTTATACCTGTTATACTATTTATTTATTTATACATTTGTTATACCATTATTCATTATACCTGTAGATAACACCATAGTTCAAGGCTTAAAAAAGAAAAAGAGAGAGAGAGAAAGAAAAACCCATGGTATTCTTGAATCAATCTATACAGTGGGTGCCTTTGGGGGAAGTACAAGTTTTTGCATTCAAGGAGCAGCTGTACAAAATCATGCAAAAGAAATCCATGGAAAGCTACTAAATGTATAGAAACCATGGCTGGCTGATTAAGTCTCTGAGCTGCTGGTGGTTTGAGGTTCAAAGAGTATTCAGGAGCAGCATCATACGTGCTTACCATGCTTCTATATGTTCCCCTGCTTCTGCTTTTTGCAATAGTTAGTCCCTCAGTCTTCGCCAGTACAACTGCTCTGAAGTGCAGGATTTGGTTGTGATGCTTCGTTTTTGGCACACGGGTTACTGCAATATAGTGGCAGTTTCTGTTAGCAGTTAAGATATGAAAATACCGGCCTTTGTTTACATGACAGCTCTGCCTGATCCAAACCAAGTGGCAAAATTCATGTTAAATTTCATTATTATGTTTTCATGGGTGGGGTCTGAGTAGCACAGATCTTTAAGTGAGAAAATAAACAGTTGTAATGCCTTTTCTGTCCCTATCTCATTTTATAAGCGGTAGCTTGTCCTTCAGCGTGTCCTCGTTCATTCTGCACTACAGTGACCTACCCCTATAGGGTAGAGAATTTTTCCTAGGTAGGAAGTGGTTGGATTTGGTATTGCTGGCTCTGATGGGCAATGTGCTTGTGACGGAGGACCGTAAGAGCTTCATTCGGGATGCACTGAAGGAACTTGCCTATCAGGTCATTGGCCAAGCACCTCTCATCTTTGAAACTCTTCTGGATCATAACAAGAATGCTATTAGAGGAGAGATTGTGGGTATCTTTCACCATCTCATTCACCATCAAATGGATTTTCCATTGCTTGGAATTGGTATTAGGCTCTGCACTGGCAGAGGCTAATGTAGTTGCAGAGTGAATTTATCTTAGTAACTAATCCTTGCCACCTCCCTGTGAGGTGATTTGCTAAGTATTTGACAGATGGGGAAGCACGGGAGGGAGAGATGGCTTCAGAGCTGGGATTAGAGCGCTGATGTCCCAGGCTTCTGGTCCTGCGCTCTGCACAACCACGAGGCCAGCCTTTCCTGCCCGTCTCCTGTTGCTCTCTTGGGGCAAATTCCTATAGAACGTTATTAATAAAGACAACAGGGGAATAATCCTATTGTCCTAGTCAGGAGTGAAATTCATCTTTTATTTCTGTGGTATTGTATGCAATTTAGTGCTAACGGTCAGGAGACCTTAAATAACCACATCAAACAGCCGATTCGGTGCCAGCCTTCCTTCTTATTTAGCTTCGTCTAAACTGACACCAAACTTTGAGACATTCCTCTCCTCCCACGGTGGAGAGCTGCTGGGATTTTTTTATACCACACATGGTTTCCCTCCTACATTTTCCTCCCATGTCAGATATTCATACCCCCTTTAATAACCAGCAGGGGGATCATTACATTGAGCTACTGCCAAATGCATAATGACTGCTGCCTTTGCCTTACACAGTCACTGCTCTACTGATATCCAATTCAGCATTGTAAAGTGCTTAGGGCTACCTTGGGGATGTGCTATATTAAACCCAACTATTCTAAATCCTATTTAATACGAAGAGATTGGTGGGGGGGAGGGGGGGAGGAAGATTTCAAATTGTTGTTAGTCACCTATTTTCAACAAGTAAAAATACCTGGTCATTTAGGGCCCAATTCTGTCACTCTTAGGTCATAAATAGTCCCACTGATTTTAGTAGGGGTGCACGAAGGCGAGCACTCTGCTTACCGCTGGGGGAGGCAGAATCGGGTCCTATAGAAGCTGCGGCTGAGACGGTAAGTTTGCAAGATGCTGATGGGGGTGAGCGCGCCCATTTCTGAATTCCACTTACAAATGTTTTGCAGTGAAAACAGGAAAGCGGAAACATGCTTCACATCTGAACTAAAAATAAAGGTACTCTTAAACTTGTAAAAGACAACATTTTTATTTGAATGATATGACAGAGCTGCCACAGGAGTGTTACCTGCTATAAAGAAAGCTTAAGAATTATTACCTTTATTAGACCAGTGACACTGAGCTTTAGCCATACATTTCTAACTTCTGTCCCTCTACAGAGACAATTTTCTTTTCTTAAATAAACTGTCATGCTAGTGTTAATATATTGTTGGCTCCCTCATACTCTGAGAATACTGCTGATATAAAACATGTATATGTTAGATTGGTAATAGTATCTTTAGTGTAGCTGACTAGAACAAATGTGTTTCCCTCATGGCTGTGCTAATGTGATAAAGGAAAATTGGCTGTTCATCAGCTTTTGGCTGGGTAAAGACAGTAGAGATGGAACCACATTCTTTTTTATGCATTAATACCACTGAGAACTTTTCACTAGTTATATTTCATGTGCGGGCATGTTGTGCAAAGATGTTGTAAAACATGAGATAATGCTACAAATAACAAAGTAGAAAAGCCTGTATCTTTTATGATGATAACAGTCAAACACCAAATGACAGTAACAGGCTGTAAAAAATGTGATGCAGAAAAAAAATGCAATGTAACCACCATATACACATATACTTAGGCCCTTGCAAATAGGGCATCAGATGTTATAGAGAGCTTTGAATTAAAATTAAACAAACTGTTGTATTTAGGTCATCGATGTGTCAACACAAAAGATAATTTAAAATGGAGAGATGTATTTTGAGTGGTGAAACTCATATGCAATAACTTTTTGAACAAATCTCAAGGCTTAGTAATTATGATAATAGCCTTCAAATTTCCATCAGTGGAAGGGCAATAAATATTCCTGTCTAAATTTGGGAAATATTGACTGAATCTGGAAATGGCAATAAAGCTCAGCATGCATCTGTATGTTTGAAAGTGCAGTTTAAGGAGAAAAATTCATCTGTACGATTTTGTGTGAAGCCTAAATAAAAAATCCAAACAAAAATCTCCATCTCATTTCTATTTTCTTTCTTAAAATACTCATAGACTCATGTTGCCTGGGGCACTAATGCTGATCATCTGAGCTCAGATTTATAGATAATTGTGTCTGTTTATCTTGGTCTGAAATTTGAAAGACTTTATTGGTGGAATAGCATTGTGAGTGCTTATATTGTGGTTTTCAAACTGATATTTTTTCAGGTTCTGGCTTTCCTCTTGGCAACAAATTATTCTGGCTTGTAAACCTTCTGTTTGTCCTCACATATATATTGTTCTTATGGAAGCAATTATTCGAGGTTTATTTTGTTTTGATTAGCATGGGTATCAAGACAGGCTAAAGCACTCTAGTTTTATTCGGCCTCTGTAGACACGATTCACCAGGCATCCATATCTGCAAAATGGAAATAACAGTCTGTAAATTGGCAACAACAAAACGATGTTTCAAAATCTGAAGGCTACCAAGCTCTAATGTGAAACAAGCCTTATGCAAGCTAAATATTGCTAAAAATCAAGTAATTTCAGTTTTGCAAATAAATCATTTTCTGAAATAAATAAAATTAAATTTATTATGTAAACAATTTGACAGAGTTCAAAATTTTTGAGTAAGTTGAACTTAGTTTCTATAATTAACTTAATGGGAAGCTGACCATAGCCACGATACCTCCAGTTTTCATTTTGTATGTGCCTGTAGTTTTTTAATGAGTATTGAATTTCATAAGATATAAGGCTGAAAGGCAGTCCCATATTATTAAACTTTTCTAATTTTATGTAACTTAAACATGAGGATTTTTAATGCAAAAAAGTACTTTGTAAAAGCTCAGCATCTTGTGACTTTGTGGAGCTGGGAGACTGCCATAAAGTATTTCTATGAACTTAGCTCAAATTTAAAATGAATTGGCAGGGAAGGGAACACTTGCAGAAAACAGTACCCCGGGGTGCTGGCTGAGTGCATATTCCTAGCTAAGGGTTCCCTTGATGTAAGGGAACTACCCACTGGGTGAAAAGCAGATGTAGCCGGTTCCTATACCGTTCCCTTCAGCCCTTGTAGAAAGAAGCATGCTGGGGTTCGGGAGGCACTTTGGAGGGGTGTTACAGGCCTGCCTGAAACGTGCTGCATCTGGTTATCCTGAGTATGGTAGATAGCCCCTCGGGGCCCGTATGAGCTGATGTGTACGAGAAGAGTCTGACAGCTGTAACATGTGCCCATGGCCTGAAGTGGTGCAGTAGCTGTAACCAGCCTCGTACCTTGTGAAACAGACCCTTCTTTTCCTCTCTTCCCCCTCCCCGCCAGATCACTCTACCATAGATTCTTCTTTGATTTAACCACTGTAGAAATGTTATACTCTGTGCATCTGAGGGATGATCTTATTAACTGGATTGCTAATGGATGGACGGAAAAGAGGTACCTACTTTCAGTAGGCACCAAAAATAAAGAGACGTGGCAACTAGGTCGAAGTAATGTTAACGGTTAATCAGTGGTAGATGCAACATATTGGAGATTGCATAATGAAGCATGTGTTCACATTGATTCTATAGGTGCATCACAGCAGAATTAGTTTCTTCTTCAATGGCTGGGAAGATGACAACACACCTTTTGATTCAAGGATTCTTGTGGGAACAGTTGCAGATAGTGATGCTGATGGTACACTGCAAATTGGACAAAGTTTCACAGGTAAATCTTGTAGTAGTTTAGTGGAATGAACTGGAACATTGAAATAAGATGTGCACGATGTGGTTAAAAAACTTGTGTGAGTCATTTTAAGTTATCTATATGCTGAGAAGTAATATCTTCCTGCAGGGGAAAATTCCTATTGTACAATTAGCTTTCTCAAAAAGATTGGCTGAAAGATAGAAGTTTGGTAGGTGATCCTGTAGGTTCATAATTTATTCTGTGTGTTACTGCACATAGGTAGGTTTTCCTGCATTCTCCATAACGTAGGTCTGTAAAGTGACACATTCCGTTAATTTACAATCATAGTTCTTCTGTGTAAATATATGAAACTATTTCAGAATGGGATTGTGCGTGGCCACTAGACTACACTCCTCGCCAGAGTCAGGAATAGAGCTGAAAATTTCTGGCTGTTCATGTTCTTCAGTTCTATCAATACTCACGTAAACCACTAGCAGAATGAGAACCCCTCAGGCCCTCGTAATGCCTGATAGTGTTACTCTTCATCTACATCTAGAATTTTATATGTACTACAGCATGACATGATTGTTGCAGAACAGCTGGGGGATGTTTTGTTGCTCTCCACAAATTCTTGGCTCTGCAGATGGAAGAACAATGACTATTGCTTTTCAGGAACATGCAGAATTTGAAGCTGCCTCCTAAATATATGTCACTTAAACAACTTTATTGTGCTCTTGAGCAAGAAAGTCATTCAGTGCCCCGTTTCTTAAAGCTTGTATTTGGAAATGTGTTTTGTTGTGATTTTGATTCTGAATACTGGATAACTAGTAAATGCATAAAAGAAAGGAATATTTTTAAATGCTTTTTATCTTTATTGTATAAATTGATAGGTACAGTTGTACCTACTGTATCTCTTCTCTAATTAGAGGTGGCACATGGACTGGCTCATTACTTCTGTCTAATGAGCCGATCCTTGTGCCACCTCTCTAATCAGAAAAGAGATAGGTACAAAATGTTCTTATAAAGTTGTTATAAATCATTCTTTTTTACCAAAAAAATTAAGTCACTGCCCTCTATAGTTTTGTCCAGGTCCAAGATGGTTTCATTCAGGAGGGGTAATTGTGCAAGAGAGATCTCCAAGTACTGAATTAAAGGTGCTCTCATGCAGTGCAAAGCTGCCTTCTGCTCAATAGGTTACTTATTTGTAGTATATTTTCTTAGGTTTAGAGCAATTTGTTGGAAGAATGCAAGATTTTCGGTTTTACCCAGTGGCACTTACAAACAGGTAAAGAACCTTTTTTTTTTTGTAAAAAAAAAAAAAAAAATAGGAGTGTGGTAAGAAGAAAGAACAGATAACAATATGCTTATTTCCCAAAGTATAGTGCTTTTCTGATGTCTCCTTTAGATGATTGCTTATAATCATGTAGTTTACTGAACCTTATTTCAAAGATGACTTTTAATCTAAAAAATCTTGAATTAAAATAAATTCAACAACTTAATGTGTTTTGCTTTTGAACTGTTGCTTAAATATAGCTAGTTTATGTAGTAGTATATGTAGTATATATGTAGTGAAACTCAACACTCAAAAATAAATGTGTGCTTTCCTTGTTATTGTTGTTCCTGTTACAACCTGACTTGGTAAGTGTTCTTGCAGAGAGTAGATCCAGTTGCTAGATTTCAATGCTTATAAACTATTAAGGTGTTATCAACTCATCATAATTCTGACATAATAGTGTGTGCTGATAAGCTTAGTCCTGCTGGATGAGACTTGCCAAGCTTTCCCAGATCTCCATGTGAACTGCGGGGCGAGGAAGAGAGCATAGCTGGCCAATCCAGTTTAGACCACTTTAATGCTAGTGATCCAAGTGAAGAGGACAGGCACTCCAACTGGTCAACACGCGGGCTTTGTGGCTGTGAGCTTGACTCCTGGGCTTAGCAGTTCCTTTCCTCTGGTTTCAGCTTCCCCATGGAATCAGATGTCCATGTCGGGTGCTCCCCCCACTCCCTCACCCCCCCCACCCCGAGGTGCTGTTCTCTTAACTGTTCATTGCTTTCTCTATTAGATTGTCACCATAAGCTGCCAATGACTTTGCTAGCTCAGCCCACATAGCCCTGGGCAATTGCTTTAACTTCCTCCATCCCTGAGGCCAAATTACAGTTGCCACTGCAATTTCTGTTGCCCTCCAGCCTCTCTTCCTAGCGCATTACAAAGAAACGTTAGCTTTAATCCAGCTCATGCTGGATTAATCTAGTCAATTCAAGCTGGCCAGAAGTAGTCAGGTCCTGTTTGTCTGGGTGGTGCTTCTAGGTAGGCTACACGCAATGACATTCGTGACTGCAGACCTTAAGGCTACTTAATGATAGTCTTTCAATAAGATGTAGGGCAGTTTCCTAGGAGCTCAGCTGTCTGCAGGACATTACAATGAACTGAGCTCCTGTGTATTTGAAGTATTAATATGAATCTGAATTCCAAGTTATATGAAAATCCTGTGGTTGTATTCTTTCAAAGCAAGGCTTGTCAAATTTAAGTCAGTGAAATGAATAAAGTTTAAAAATTGAAATATAAGGTATTTGACAAGGTGTTGCGACCTACTGATGTCTCTGTAGATGTAGTTTTATATCCACAAATAACTTGGTCCAAAATGTTTGTCTGGGATAAACTGCAAAGGAAAGTCTTGTCTGCATATCAATTAATTTAAGTCTATGGCTAACTAAAAGGTCCTGTAACTTTGGGTTCTGTGGAATTTGTAGTGGCAACTAGCAAACATTTATTTGCTTAATAAGTATACAAATATATATATGTTCTTAATGATAAAGTAGGAAAATGGGAAAAGTAACAGGTTTTTAATTTAAAAATTCAGTATCTTCTAGGCTCGCAAGATCCTTCTTTTACACCCCAGATGAGCAGATAAAGGTTTAGGTAACCTGCCTGTGTTGGTCATATATCTATCTGCTTGCCTACCTACCTATCTATGTATCTATTTCAGTTGCTGATGTCAGAGGGAACTAAAGTGACTCAATGGCTTTGACATGGGCTGTAAGAAGCAACTAGAGTGATCACAGACTAAAAAGTGGGCATTTGTATTAAAGTTAGTTAAAAGTGAAAATATTTCTATCCAGGTTTTCTAAGGTGCAATGTGATATTGCTCAAGCTGGTCTTTTTGGAGGATTTGAGTGCAAACATTCAACTCATCTGTAGTTACAGGCAATATGCCAATGCTATGGAACACTTAAGAACAGTGTCCAGATCACTGATTGGAGTCGGACATGATGCCGTAATAAAATGTTAAGAGTTCTTCCTGCTTTTAGGGCTGGATTCATCCTACCTAGCTTTAGACACCCCAACAAGGAGCTCATTTCCCTTGGCTCCATATATGTCTGTGGAGCAATGAAGGCAACTCCAGAGCGCTTCCTCACAGACACCTTCTGAAGGTGCCTGCTGCTTACCATTGATTACGTGGGGACCCTGGGTGGCCTGATTCCTAGCTGATTGCCCCATTTCTGTGAGATGAAACCAGGCCTTTAGGGGTTCTACTATAATCTAAGTTGAATTTTGTTTAATCTATCAGCCTAGAGGCACAAAGTGGCACTTTTCCTTTTTTATCATGTATGTAATTACATTTTTATATGCTGTGACAGAGACATTTTGGAAGTATTCTCTGGAAAATTTCCTCATCTGCATACCCAGTCTGAGTGCCGCTGTCCTGGAAGTCACCCCCGGGTACACCCGTTGATACAGAGGTACTGCATCCCTAATGGTGCAGATGATACCACTAACGACAGAGTGCTGAGGTTGGATGCAGAAGCTCATCCCCTGTATTACATCAATGATGATGATATTGGGACCACCTGGATTTCATCTGTGTTTGCTAATACTGCAGGTCTGGATCGTGGTGTTTCTATCACCATAGATTTACAAAATGGACAGTATCAGGTAATGAGAAGATTACATTTGCTATATAAATCAAAACTAGGGGAAGATTTTTGTAGACATTTCGTTACAATTTTGAGGAAATTCAAACCTTTATGCTTGAAGGCATTATAGGGGACCAGGCAGAATACTTCCTTTATCGGCGTGAAACAATGCAAGAGGCAACAGAATGCATTATGGTTGTTGTCATTCTCTTTTGATGTGCCTTGGCCATTGTAACAAGCAGTACTCTAGAATAGGTATACCAGAGTAGATATCCTGTGTGAAGACACCAATATTTATAAATTGGTTGCTCCCTTTTAACTCCACTTTTGTAAGTTTCAACTTCAACTTTAATTTCTAGTAAAACTTGAGGTGCTTCTTTTATACCTTCTGGTAGAAAGCTGACTGCAGTCAAATGGAATTTAACATGTCTGCGGCATGCTGACATATCAGAGGGGATTTCAGTTTTGTACATGTTCTGGAGGTGGTAGTTTAGCCTCCTGCGGAATGTGGAAGGAGAATACGATAAGCAGGCAAGGTTACTGAAGAGGCCAGATTGCACCTAACACTTCACTACGCTGTTGAAGAGTGTTAGGATTTCTTGGAAGGAGGGACATATCAGTAGTGGGGCTACATTCACAATAGGAGCTCTACCAAATTTCCGTGTATTCTTGCTAGCTTATCTTTTTTGCTTTTTTGTCATTAATGCAGAGAAGGGGAAGAATATGATGACAGGTTTTGGCTGCATAAGTAAGAATTAGTCCTTTAGTTAAGCCAAGTCTTAGAACTTTACTTTTATTTGACACATACACATTTCTGCATAAGCAGTATGCTGGGTGAAGTGCTCTTTAATGCAACACAGGGTATATTTGATGAAATTCCAAGCTAAAAATAGGGAGATTCCTTAAAAAAAAAAAAAATTACCTGTTATCAGACAACTCATCAAATATTTGGCAACATAAAGCTATGCCCTTCATTTTTGCCAAAATCATATTACTGTAACAAATCATGGACTTGACTTTGTAGTGCAATTTCAAATAGTCTTCAAGAAAAGGTGGAGTTTGATGCAACAGTTCAGTTGTTGTGTAATAATGTCTGAGAGATCAAAGAGCTTGTTTAACAAAAAGGGTTATCTTTGTTTTTAATTGGGAATATCTGGACTGAAATACTGGTTCTTTTCTATCTGTGAGTGGTAAAGCAGACTATATTGTCACATTGAAAAAAAAAGTTTATATTCTCATTGTGTTACAGCTTTACAACTTAGCCATTAATATAAGTTTATAAATTTGTTATCTTCTTGTAGGTGTTCTATATTATACTGCAGTTCTTTAGCCCACACCCTGAAGCAATAAGAATTGAAAGAAAAAAAAGAGATGAACTAAACTGGGAAGACTGGCAGTATTTTGCTAAAAATTGCAGTATTTTTGGAATGGTTAACAATGGATCTCTGGAAAAACCAGACTCTGTCAACTGTCTCCAGCTTCCTAGGTATGAGTGGGTATTATCTGCATAATACAGATGCTTTGAACAGGTAACATCCTGACACAATTCATTTCTATGTCCCAATGAGATAGATTCTTTTAATTTGGTATACTCATTTATTATGGGCTGCTGAGTATATAAAAGATCCCAGATCTGACCTTTCAATTGAAGATTGCCAAAAGGTCATCTGTCATTTTTATCAGATTTCAGACATTGAGGAATGTGATACAGTTGATTCCTCTGTTATTTTTGAGCTAGACTTTTGAAATTTTACATGCTTGTGTTTGAGGGGCTATTGTCAGTAGAATTACAGAACATTGAGATGGAGAGTGGAGGAAGGAACTGATATAACAGATTGTTTTAAACAATCTAGTGAATGTGAAAGTATTCTTTATGATCTCTGAGAGTGCAACTTGGTCTGAAGCTTAGAAAAGAGGCCAAACTTAAGTACAAAAGCCAATCATTCAGCCTTACTACTAATCATGCAGAACATACAAGAAATGGGTTAAAAGTCTTGAAGCTTTCTAATCTTTCTAAGCAAGAACCAAAATAAAACTGGGGCAGGAGCGAGAAGGATCATTACCTTTTAGAAACATGTTGCAAGTCTTTTTACTAGACAGTTAGCATGTGCAAATTTAAAAATGTATAATACATACAATATACATTTCATAAATATAGCATATAACATATATTATGTATAGTTACTATATATATTATAATTTTACACACACAAACGTGCACGTATGTACATATATATATATATATATATATGTGTATATTTTTGAATCTATACCACTACTTATGTTCAAATGCACCATCTCTTGCCTGATTTGAGATGCCAGTCAGTATTAGGCTTGTTTAGTACTTGGCTGGAAATCAGTCAGAAAATACAGTACCATATGCTGTAGGCATTTTGCTTTTTTTATTGTTTCACTTTTGCTACCTTCCTAAGACTTTTCAAACGTCAGCATCTTTGCCTGTTCTCCAGGAGTTCAGTATTCTGAGGAGAGGAGCATAAGGTCATCTGAGTTACACCAGTTTTCAGCAAAAGACTTTGAGCTTTATTGCTGATCCTTGGAGCAGAGGGTAGAGGAGAAGGGAAATCTCTTAAGTAAGCCAAACATTTTTGGATAAATAACTCAAATGAGGTGTAATGCCCTTTTCAACCCAGAAATATGATTTGTATATGTATTCTTTTCTAAAAAGAACCGAGGAGTTAAGTATGAACTGTTTCCATAAATGTTTTGTAAGTAGTACTGTTTTTCCCCTTCGATTACGACGTAAATGGTGATAGGAAGTGATACGAATGAATGATTTTGGGTACAGCTGATGTACAGAAAGCTTTGTTTAAAAGATAAGAAATATACCCTGTAATGGTGAGTATTCCGCTTACTCAAAGAGAAGTTACTGTTGGAACAATGCTTCAAATTTGTGTCAGCAGTCTAGCAGAGCTCCCTGCCGAGACTTTTATAGGAGGGGAAGGTGATTTTATTGTAGAACAAACCCTCTCTCTCTCTCTCTCTCTCTCTCTCTCTCTCTCTCTCTCTCACCCACATACTTGTAAGTGCCAAGATGTGTCCAAATTGTCTGTTGTCCAGGATTTAGACACCAGTGTGCTTGTATCCTGGTGGCCTAGCCAGGACTCCTTGGGTTGACATGGAAGGCAAGTGACCTTGGCTTTGAAATCCTTACCGTGGCTTGAGGGTTCTTGGTTTGGTGACCACATGCTAGTACTGAACGGACTGTTTTGTGTCCTTTAGGAGATGAAAGTGATTAAGGTTTTTGTTTCTCCATCTTGTACCACCTCTGTAAGTTAGGAGTTCCTCACTGTCCTTTATCCCCCCATCAGAGGCTTGAGTCTTTGCTTAGTCTGAATATTGGCTGACCCTTGTTTAAGGATCTCCTTTGTTTTCCTGGTTTCCTGAGAAGCTGCATGTAGATGCCCCAAGATCTTGATGACCTGCTTATCTAGGCACCATCAACCTTACAGTCCTTCTGCTGTTCCTTCTGGTGCTTCCATACCAAGGTGGTGGTATTCATCTGCCATTTGTACCCATTTTAACATTTCCGTTACAGCTCTATATGTCATGGAAGAAAAATACTTTATTTAACTTTCTGCGGAGGGGGAGAGAGGACAATGTCCCCCAGAGAAACATATGGATATATTCCGCTGAGATTTTGCTGAAGCACTGACCTGGATAGGGGCACAGTAAACTCAAAGATCCTTCATGAAGACAAAGGAGTATGACTCAGCAGACCTAGTCTGACTACGAATCTCATCTTTCAAAAGCTCAGAGATATTTTGAAGTGATGAGAATTACATTTTTTGCATGTTGCCAGGTGATACTGTGGGATACCTATTTCTAATGAGCCCATGTAGGTGTGCAGATAAGCAGGCATTCTTGCCTACTCATAGCTAAACTCCGCCTAGTAAATATACCAACACGAGAGATGTTTCATACCAAATTGTGCAAACATGCAGTTTATATATACTTTTTTACTCAGCCTTTGCTTGAATTCTCGGGACTGTCCTTCCCCTTCTTGGGCTTAAATATACAGTTTTACTCTCAATCCTGCTGCATTCCATTAAATTCTCTTGCACTTCACTCACTGGAAGGTGGCGTGTGTTTCTAACTCTGCTCACTCATCGAATGAGATGATACAGTCCAGTGACTCTGGAATTCAAAATATAATTGTTTCTGTATGGTTTTTACATGTGTTTAGCAGGTATATAATTAACAATATGGGCATGTTAATTATCATGTTAGTCATCTGAATGATTTTCTTATGTAGTTCAAGCATAGTTCATGTTTCCCAAAGACATTGTGTTAAACTTTTTGAAAACTTAGTGCAGATGACACAGTATCACTCACACTTTATTCACATTTTGAAGTTGCCCTTTAGAGGCTTTACTTTTAACTGGAAACTTAGGGTCTGGAGAAGAGCATGGCGGTTTGGGGAAAACCAGACATATGGAGGACATTTCTTTTCTCCTACTTGAATTCTAGTGACTGGGAATCCACTGACTTAAGAATTTTCCCCAGAAACCACAAAAAACCTACGTACAGTTAAGTGGAGACCCCTCTGAGGAAAAGGATATTAGGAGATAGCATCTGTAAAATATGTGATATTTTGATTTTTTCATTTGTCGTCTTCTCTATTTAAACAGCTTTACACCATATTCCCGTGGTAATCTAACTTTTAGTGTTCTTACCCCGGAACCAAATCACCGGCCTGGTTACAATGATTTTTACAATACTCCATCTCTCCAAGAATTTGTAAAAGCTACACAAGTGAGGATTCATCTCCGTGGCCAGTATCATACTAATAAGCCTTGGGTAAATTTTAGGCATAGATACTATGGAGTTAATGAAGTTACCGTCAGCGGAAGGTAGGTCTTACAGAACTCTTCCCCCACCCATCACTGCCTCTGACTATTGTAGCTGTGCAAGGTATATAATGACCTGCCTAAAATTTAATGAAGTTGTACTGCTTTTACCTTTATGAATGAGAAGGGAATTTGGTCTGAAGCAGTGCATCAAGTCTGAAATGATTGGCGTACTGTTTTTTTAAAACATTTGCTCACATGTTATTTTAAAATTAATTATACTTATTACACAAATCTGTCAAAAGTAGTCCTTTCCTTGGAATTACCAATGCCTCTAAGCAAAGGCTTATGATTGAAACCATGGTTTGCGCTTTACTTCAGTAGCTCTTCCAAGTTTCATTATAGATTCCCAGACATAACAATTTTAACAGTCTTAATGCAGAGCTCATTCTTTGTTTTAGCTGTAGTTTTCCTTTTAAAACTGGGCAGCTGTCAGTAAAAGTGTTACATTATCTGTGACTGACAACTTTATTGTATATGATAAGTGCGCTGTCTTATGAAAGGACTAATTATGCCCTGTAAATAATATGCAAATTTGGCAATGAAATAGTTTCCAAGCAGCATATGGTGCAGATTTTTGTTAATAAGTATTACTTCTGAAATTATTTTGGTAATTCTCATTTTGAGAGAAAGCACCCCATTAGAGGTCACGTTTACCTTAAAATTTTCTACACTACTAATATGTTTTGACTATTGGTTTAGATGTGTTATGATAATGCTTTTACTAAAACAGCTACAACCTTGGTGACTATGTAACAGTAAAATAATTTCAGCTGTAGTTTGCAAAGCTATGCCATGCCTTCAGAAGAGCAGCCTTTCAGGTAGAGTGGGATGGCCTATTGACTAATACTCTGTAAAGATTTTATTTTAGTAAGAAATGGTCATTTTAACTCAGATCAAAATGGGTTAAACTAGAAAATTATGCTTGATACGGTTAAGATTTCTTGAAAAACTATAGCCACACTGTAAGGCTTAATATTGATGAACAATTGCCATTTATTTAATGAAGTTTTACATATTAATATTATATACTGAAATATAGTTTTCGTTATATATTATATATATTATATAAGCTACCAGTAGCTCTACTACATTCTGGTTTTTATTTTCTTGGAAAGCAATTGTTGATACTTAAAAATATGCGGAGTGAAGTAGTCTTTTGTAGGTTCCTGCACTTAAGAACATTTCTCTTTGGTGGTGCTTATTTGTTCTTAATAAAGAACCAGACTGTGTAATACACAAAATTGTCTTCATGACCATGTTATATATTGTTGGACAAATGTGCTTCAATGTTTTAATTTTTTCTTCACTACCTATTGTTTTTTTCAGGTGTAATTGTCATGGCCATGCTGATAATTGTGATGCAGCTATGGAACCGTATAGGTGCCTGTGTGTCAAGGAAAGCTATACAGAAGGAAATAATGTTAGTATGTCCTTTGGCTAACTACGTCACCTATGAACAGCCTCAAAATTGGGGAGAGTGTGTGTATGTGTGTTAGTGTTGTCCTAGCTTTGATAGGGGAACTTGCCATAGCAGGGTTTGTGTTAAATAAGGACACAATAAACTTCTCCCTCCCTCCTCTCTCCTCCCCCCTGCCGCTGCCAAATGCCATTCTACCACAGACCATTAGGAGTGCTGTGTTCATGGATTTGATTTCTTGTCAGAGGATTATACCACTTTCAAACATTAGATGCGAACCTGAATTTAGACTGTCAGCATCTGATAAAGATTATGGCTCTACCTCCTGTAGCAACTAGCAAATGATCTGTAGAGTGAAATGGTAATGAAGACCTAATGTTCACAGCAGGCGTGCTTCAGGGTTTTTTTTTTTTTTTTTTTTAAACTCTGCAGTAGTTTTAGTCTGGTCCTATGGACTCCAGACCCATTCAGTAGATGGAGCACAGTAGATACAGTCCTGGAGTTCAGCTTCCAATTTAGTTTCATTTGAAAGGGAACAGTTCAAATGGTCCAAGACAGCTCCATGATGCAAACCAAGCACAGTAAATGCAGAAAATTTGGAGATTTGCTTCAAAACCGCATGCCTAATCCAAGATAAAACACTAGATTTACCTTCTGATACTTGGAACATATGTAGGTACTTGGGACATCTAGATTGCAATCTCTGACTTCAGCTAAGAATGAGATCTTTTAATGCAGTTGTTTTACAAAATATGTCTAACATAGGAAGACTTAAAACCTTTTGGACTTGATTTTAAATGTCTCTTGCATAGCTGAGCACAGGTAAGAAAATACTGAGACATGTACATATTTATTTGGAAGTTATTTTCTTGGGGGTCTTATTATTTTGATCTGACCAGTAATTTGGGTAGTGGCTTTTTAAAACATTGAAAATTGAGCTTTGAAGTTATTCATTTAAGGACAGCCTGGAAATGTCAATTTCCCATACTTTTTAGAGTCATGTATGACATTTGGTTATCTTTAAAATAATCTGTAGTAGCAACATGATTGTTCTAATAAAAGAACAAACTTAATATTACTTTTTACTGCTCTGTGTTTTCAGATAGTCGATATTAAGGTTAAGTTTCTTGGAATTAATTAAAAGGCCATATTAAAAAATCTAGATACAATCTAGAAAATACATTCTTATCATTGCTTTGCTCTGCTCTTAATAACAGCATTTCTCAATAAAGAGGGATTTTGTGAAGTGTAGTGTGTAGTTGAAACTTACCAAGTTGCAAAATTACAATTTTCCTACTAGTTTTATAATTCTTGTCCATGGGAGAACCAAAATGGGGATGTTTGGTATAAGTCATGGTCTTCTAGAGAAATATGTAGAGGACAGCTTAGAATAATGGAAAAGATTCTGTCCCTAGATTAATTATTTATCTTACTCCCCCTGCCGCTCCCCCCCCCCCAAAAAAAAAAACCAAAGACCAAGACCAAAAAAACCCAAGAAAGAAAAAGAAAAAAAGCAGTTGAGGTTAAGGAAGAGTGAGTTACATCAAAGGAATGAATCCGACAATCCCACTGAAAGTTAGATTTCCGTCATGAGTACGTGTTGTGTTCCTTGCTACGTTTATGCCTTTTGGAAATAGGCTTTCTAAAAATTAAGGAGGAGTTACAGAATAGCAACAGCAGTAGCAGAGGGGAGACTAATCTTACATCAAAAAAAACCCAAGCTGTCTGTGCTTGCTAGAACAGAGCAAGAAGTGTTAACCTGAGTGCATTTGATATTGCGCTTACAATGATGTGAAAGATCTTTGTGAAATTTCATAGGGGATCTAAGTTTTCTACTTTTTTAAGCAGAAGTGTAAGATCTACAGTCTAAATGAGATTTGAACAGAAATTTGAAGTTTCTAGATGGGTTAAATTAGAAAAAAAATTCAAACTGACAATGTCCCTTTAATTAGAACACACACTGTGAAATGTTACTTTGTAAGGATTAATTATAAATATTTAATAAGATCTGGAAGTTCACCAAGCACTCTTGCAAAACTTATGCTACCTTGTGAAAACAAACCAAATACATTTTAATGATGTATCTGCCTTATCAGATATTTTCTGTCAATGTTAATGGGTTGTTCCAGTGAGTGTCACATTTTTGATTTGGCATATATGCATTGTAACTATAGTTGAAATGCTTGAATTAACTGTATTCATTCAGAGTAGAATAAGGCTGTTTTTTAATTATTTTCCTCATTCTTTAATGACCATGTCAATATCTACTAAATATGGAAAAAAAATAGAAGTAGTAATAAAATAGAATTATTATTTGCAAATATGTCACTAACTACTTTGAATTTTATCAAGGATTTACATGAAATCCAAACATCTTAAAGGTTTTAATTTTTTGTAAGGCAAACACTTTAAAGCAAAATCAAAATCCATTCTGTTCTTTGACTATCATTGGCATTGATAAAACTCCGTCTTACAGACATGCACCTATGTTTCTCAGGGTCCCACCCTAGTGAATTAGGCTTTTTTTTTTTTAAATTATTTTGGATTCAATTAAGCATTTGGTGAAGGAACTTTCCAAATATAAACTTTTTTTTTTTGGGGGGGGGGAGGGGGGCAATTTTTTTGGCGAAGAAATTGTACTGTCAGCAAACAGCCTTTTTTAAACTTCTGTCCTCTGCTAGCA
Source organism: Calonectris borealis (assembly GCF_964195595.1). Classification (NCBI taxonomy): domain Eukaryota; kingdom Metazoa; phylum Chordata; class Aves; order Procellariiformes; family Procellariidae; genus Calonectris; species Calonectris borealis. The sequence continues at coordinate 105,115,819 of NC_134314.1, read as the reverse complement.
GTGAGTAAGTCACCACAACTGAGGGTGTCTAAGAAGGTTTTTGGTTTGGGGTTTTTTTTTTTAGTACCTTGGACCGGAAATCAGAGATCCTTTGACACAGCTCTTAACATATGGCAGAGTATGTCCTTGTCACATTTACACTTAGTACGACTAAAATTGCCATCTTATGCCATATCTGGCATATATATCTGAATAGCTGTTGCACAGCAAAGCAATACCAGAAACTAAAAATTTGCATAATTCATTACAAATGGAAATCTTAGTTTAGTTATTTGCATCACCATGTTATGAAATTTGACATACCAAATGGAATTTCTTTTAATTTCTTTTTTTTTTTTTCCCCCGAGTTCTGTTTTGATGAAGAAATATGTTGCTTTGAAATTTGAGATGATGGGAAGAAGGGAATGCTTAAGAAGGACTTGCAGATGTTGAGGGGCCAGATTAAGAAGAGGAAATAAATCCTCACAGAGCTTGTCTCTCATTTTATGGAAAAATGTTCAGCTTCTTCATTTACAAATTGTTTTGTAAATGCCTTGTGTCCTACTTTGGGAAATAGCTCTGACTTCTACAAATGGAAACTGAGGCACCAAGAGTAGAGTCCAGATTTTGGTCACATTTATATGCAAGGAGTAATTTATAGACATGAGTCGTATGTTCAAAAACTTTGCATGATGTCACATGAAAAACTGGAAACAGCCCATGAAAAAAGAAGACAGTCAAACAAGGTCAGCCTTACCTTACAACCTCACAGCCTCCTTTAAGTCGGTCATACAGAACTTAATAGAGAACGGTAATGGCAAAATATACAGTAATAATTGTAGAAATAATAATAGAAAATAGAATTTAAAATACATAAAGCAACTCTGATAAATGCTTGAGAGGGTATGAATGGAAGTGAAAGAGTGACTGGATACAGTCAAGGCTTCAGGTCCTCAAAGTTTTCTGTGCAAATAATTAATGGTCTTAAACATCTGTTTGAAAACTGGGTATGGCATTGTTGATTTACCAAGAATTGGAAAAAAAGGCTTTTTATGTTGTTACAGAAGAATCTATATAAATCTTAGTTAAAGGTCAATCTGTATCATCGTGTTAGATGTTGAATTAGTGATACATAGTACCTGAGGAGCTGTAAATATTAACTGTAGTAAGTGGTCACTCACTTAATAACAGACTTCTAGCTTGCAGAAGCAAGCAAGCTAGCAAAAAAAGCACTTTTTGGTAAGCTCTGTGCCATAATTTGTGTATCCAGAGGATAGGCCTGGGAGGAAGCTGGTTATATCAGAATAAAAAGAAAGGAAATCAAGCAGGTAGATGGTTGGCTGGAGCTTTAGGAAACAGAAAGCAGAAAGACACCTAGTTCATTAGTCTTACCTGCCTGAAAATTTTAGATAACTTTTGATATGTCTGTGGAAGTTATGGGTTTGTCCATGAATCCATCTCTGGAAAACTGGTGTAATTTCACAGTTCAAAGATCCAGGCTTCTAAAACAATTTGTGTACAAGCATTGCTGAAATACTGAAAGAACTTGTTGCAGTCTCAGATTCCCCGTGACTTGTTGCAAGGTGATGACATGCCGAAGGAATTGTGAAGTGGTCATTATCCCTTATACATTTTGATCTGACGTTTGTAAGTTTTACTTAAGAGGTAGGCAGATGGCAACTAGCATTATAGTTGTCATTGTCACCTCTCAGAAATTAAGAAGGCTGTTCCAGTCTGAAAATTATTTTCAGGGGCTTATCCACTGTGCAGGATATTTATTTCATTTAATGTGAAAGAAAACTGAGACACAACTGGACTGGTGCTTCACTGTTGTTGGAAGTAGCTGTTGTAAATCATAGTGCCACATATATTTATTGAATTTCTATGATTTTTCACATATTCTACGTAACTGCCTAAGAGATTAGCCAATCTGTTTTTTTTCCTTCTTTTACCCCACTAAAACTATTATTAAAAAAAAAAAAAAAAAATCCCATGCAATAGCTTCCTCAGAAGGGTGAAATTAACCCTAGAATACCTAGCAACTGTGGCTGTAGTACTCTGTAATGTTATAGGAGAATGGAATTCAAAGGCTTATTCCAAATAGACAAGGTAGAAGGGGAAAAATAAACACAAGATCTCTTACAATTTAATATCCTGAGCAAGTCAGAGCTTTGGTAAAACAGAACACATGCTGAACTCATCAGCTGCAAAACATACCTTCTCCCTCTCTTTTATTTTACAGAAGTTCTACTGAGTTGGAGTCTAAGTGAGACTTAGATGGAGTGGATGCCTCATTTGAAAAAAGCTTTGAATTTTAATCCCGGAGAATTTAAGTGTGAATTAATTTACTGAGCAGCCTGATTGTCAGAAAAGCATACGCTTTGATTTTGTAGGACATAGCGTGGCTTCAAGTAACTTCACCAAAAAAAGCATAAATGAGAGAGGAGTTAAGTAGAAATATATCTTACGCTGCCTGACAACATCTGTGCCAGTGTTTGAGATCTCAGTTGTGTCCCGTTATTGGAATCTGGCATTCAGAATGGTAGATTTTATGTTCTTTGCCAGTCAGGTTCTTTGTCAGTCACTTTGCCATTGCAAAGCAGCAGTAGTATCTTTTCTTAGAATGCTATTTGGCATACGGTATTTGTAAACCATCTGCTACGTCTGTGCTTAGTTTCTAAAATTATGTTGCATCCTTTTAAGGTACGTGGAGTGTTACAATGGAACCCCATAAGACACTCTTCATTTCTGTTCTGCCTTCCTTAGTCACTTGGAGTCACTTAGTGTTCTAGCTTTTTTTTTCTTCTAATAAAACCTGGCTTTTGAGTTTAAAAGCTCTTTGGTCTTTGGGGAGTTCACAACAGACAGATATGGTTCAAAGCTCTGCTAACGTGTGGTCTTGATAGTCAGATGCTGTAGTGAGGGTGCTGAGGAAAAACTATGGGGAAATTAAGACGACTGTCTTCGGAGCACGGCTAAGCTACACTGGAATAGGTATTGCCTAGAAGCCATATTTATTTGCCTAATGAAGCTAAATGGAGTGAAAGCATACTGTCCATTTGGGTACAGACTGGGATCTTGTAGGAAGGAAAAAATAGTGTGTGATTAACTATCCTATTATAGTCAACACTTACAGGCAGCATAAATAAACATGGTTGGGTGATACACATAATGGAGTTTTTCAAAGACAAGACAGCATTTCAAAATGCCTGGGAAGGTGGCATTCTAATCTTGATATCATTTCAGCAGATTTTTAAGTCTGTGTATTGTTAATGACATATGTATATTACAGAAGCATATGTATAATATAAGTCTTATAGGTGTGTACGTACACTGGTTATTGCAACTGAACTTTGACTGACGGGTGCGAGATGGGAACTCCTACACAGCTTAGGAAAAGAAAAAAAGGAATAAATCCTACATAACATAACAACATTAAAAAAAAAAAGGATGCCACCCAGAGGCAAGCAGTGGGATATTTTAAGTGTTGGAGTAGAAGGTTCTAGTTGATCAAGACTTATTGCAAGTCTTAAAGTATTTTTAGCCTTGTCTTCTGAAGTATTTCTTTGAATATTTGTTGACTGTTTCTTCAGAGGCACTGTCCTTAGCATTCTTAGTGACTAATAAGGAACTTGGCACATAAAGACTTAGGCTGAAGCCACTGATGATCTTTCCATAGGTGTGCTGGATTCAGGAATTTTGAGAAGGTAAGTTTTTAATAATAATTTTAGTAAAAAAAATCTTGAATTCATTGTTGGAAATAAGTTTTTAATCATAATTTTAGACTAATGAAGTGGGCCAAGATGAGCTAGGTATTTTGACCATCTGGTTCCCTGTGATGTTTTCTCAGGGAACCGTTTTCACAGAAGGTGAGCGGTTCAGATACTATATATCAAGAGGACGTTTGTTATTGTCCATAGGGAAAGCCATATATTTAACGTGTTTTCTGAATGGCCTAGATTTAACTGAGAATAAGGACATCTGCATGTTTGTGGGTTTTACGGTTATGGAGAAAGGCTTATTTTGTCAAGAATTAACATTCTTTGTAAATCTACCGCTAGACTTTGTTCACGTTTATCAAAGGCTTTTTGGGCATTTTCCTATCCATTTTACATGTGGTAGCGAAGAATCGAAACCTGAGTCTCTCGATACCTTTGAAAATCTCAACAACTATTTTAAAGTTTAGTCAAAGTTTTAAAAGTCACAGAACAAGTTCAAAGAGGCTCCATGCTATGTCATCAAATGCCATCTTACTCCTTAGTGCTTGTGTGTCATCTAACAATAGGTGCAAGCACAGGTGTGCGTAAATAACTGATCTAAGATTAAATCTGAAATTAAATGAGGAATGCCCTCAGCTGCTGTGTGCCTGACCGTGCACAAATGGAAATTCAGAGCGGGCAGGTTGGTAGCTGTTCCTGTACTGTTTTCCTTTCAAGGAGGACGCATTTCCGTAGACATGCTGCAAGGAGGAAGCTGCATCGGTGGGATGGTTTGGCTGGGAGCTTGGGTTTCTTTCTTGTGCTTCCCGAGTTGCGCAATGCCTGAGCGAACACTCTTGTCTCATGTTGCTGGTGCTGTGTAAGGCTGATTTTCCTCAACATAGGGACAAAAGGAGTGACTAGAGAGTGGAAGGATGGATCTGAATGAGGGAAGATCTTGAATAAGTTTAAGCTGTGTAACGTGTAACAGTTATGGGTAAGGCATTCCCCTCGGTGTACTTAAACTGGGCTAATCACGATTAGGCAGTGATTCTTCTGATAAACAAAGGTCAGAGTTCAAGGTCTCAAGGGAAGCCCTGCTAATTTTCATCCTGCAATCTCCTTTTTCTCTGTGGTGAGGTTGTGGTTTTTTGTTGTTTTGTTTGTAACAGATTGCAAAAAGGTGCAGTGGCTATTGTTATCTTACCTCTTACTGTTCATTTTGTTTATTAAAACTAAATTTCAGCAGATAAATTCTTGTGCTTTCATTTTCTCTCCCAAGTTGCTTTTGTTATGAGTTGTGACTCATAATTGTGACTCCGCAGTTCTTGGACTATCTTAATCTTATGTTTTCTAATTCAGTTTCTCGTTTTACCCACAGTTGATGCTTTCTCAGCATCAGCTGTGAGTGAAACAGTTTAGAGACTTCAGTATAGTTTCCTAATGATCAGCGTATAGGTGATGTAGGCACACTGGGCCTAAATAATTATAATAGTGCTTGGAATACTAGACATGAAGAAAGATGAGCACACTTCTGGAAGTTAAGAAGAAAGAAGTTGCCCAAATACTTTACAGAAGCAACTTATTTTGAAGCGTTTAAATTCCTTCTGAAAGATGGAAATTATAATTGCAATATATTTTGTTTCTTAGATCCAGCAAGGCACCAGTGTTTTGGGAATGGACTTCTAGTAATGCCAGTTAAATTAAAAAAATTCTTCTAAACAAACATCTCTCCAGTGCCAACATGTACCATTCTTTGAGCCAATTTCATAAAAACTAGTTGGATTGTTCACCATAAAGAGAACGTAATTTTCCAAAATGCTACCCATTAAGAAATCCAATTTGATTTTAGTTCTTGATGAACCAGTAGGCACAATACATTTTCTTGTTGAAGTTTTGTAGAGTCTATTATGAACTGAAGATTATTCCAACTTCACATTCTTCATAAAGCTCTACTTAGAAGGTAATATTGTGAGTTCATCCAAATAAAAAATGAGCTTCTGAGGTGCTCCTGAACTACTTAAAAAATATTTTTACTGGTTTGGATTTAAGCTAATTAAGTACTTGAATATCATTAGTCTTTGTATCTAATAAATTTGAAAAGAATTGAAGAAAACATGATAGTTTGTTTAGGTGTTTATTTAAACAATGTACCTGGTATCCTAGTATTGCATTCGTGTCACATTTAAAATATAACTTGACAGAGTTGAATATGTTATAGAGATTTGAGTTTTTTATTTAAAAATTTCTTTCTTGAAAATTTATGAGATAAATGCACATTAAGAATTGCTGGTATTTCAGATACTCTGTCCAACATCACATATTTGGCCACAGGAGGCCTTTTTTTTCACTCACAAGGTCAAATGGTAACTGTACAAACTACAATACTACAAACTACAATAATGGGCATTGTTTAAAATGCATCCAAATGGATGCATTAGGTGAATATGTCTTCTGTGCCTCAAACACAGTAGGCATCATTTTGCATCTTTAGAGGTTTAACTAAATCTGAATCTCAGGAGGCTAGCCTGTGTTGAGTATCTAAATACTTAGAATTTTATTCTTCTGCCCACCTTCCTTGATTTTAATCTCTTGTTAAAGTAACTTAAAAAGATTAAAAAAAAAAAAGAAAAAAGATGGTTTTGTAATTTCCCTGTATGCTTTCTCAATTCTTGTCTAAAGCGATATTTTTAATATTTAAATGGAGGAAAACACATAGAACAAAACATGACTATAGAGAGTATAATAGTGTTCTTATAAGGTAAAGAAATAGTATTTTTTCTCTCTTCTTTTTTTAATTTCAGTGTGATCGCTGTTTGCCATTGTACAATGACAAGCCTTTTCGTCCAGGTGACCAAGTTCATGCCTATAATTGCAAACCTTGTCAATGTTACAGCCATGCAGTAAGCTGCCACTATGACTTAGCAATGGACCCTTTTCCTCAGGAACACTACAGAGGCAGCGGTGGAGTGTGTGATAACTGTCAACACAACACAGCCGGTAAGTCACACAAAAGAGAATGGACTGTTTGTTTTACAGTCACTTTTTGTCTAAGTCTTGTGTCAGCTGAAATTAGTAATGCTTAATGGCTGACATTCCAGTAAATTCTAATGTATATGTATTTTTAAACCATCCAGATAGTGCAGTAATTACAATTGTGTCAATACTTAAGCTACAGGAAAATACTGCTAAAGTTTGATCCAATCTTGTATAAAATCTTCCATGCAAAACATATTCTAATAAATAATTAGAACGTATAGTTTCAAAGCTGTTTCCATTACATGTGCTAGAGCATTTAAAACCAGAATATCGTCTTTCTAATTGAACCAGTTTAACAGGTAACATATTAAAAATTTTGTCAAATTTTGCTCTAATGTCAGTTTCTTGCTTATTGACTAAAGGTTTCTATTCTGTGTAAGTAGTATATTGGAATATTTTTTTTTAACAGTTCTCTTCTATTTCAGTTTTCTTGGCTTTGTCTAGTAAAGGGAAAAAAGAAAAGTTTCAGGTTCAATGATAATTTTTCCAAAAAATGTATAGGCATTTGCATGGCACAGCTTTTATATAAGTGTGGTATTATATAACAGATGGAAGTTTAATGGAGTAAAACATAGTTTGTAACAGGTTCATTGTTTCATATGCTCTGGATCACTAAATTGGCAGGTAGAGATGAAAGGTGCATTAAAATGGACGTCCTGAAAATTATAGAATTCTCTCAAAGGAATAGAGTCTTTAATTTTGAATTATACAGCTAATTTTAATGAATTGGAAGCCATAATGCATAACCTTTCTTTCATGCAGGAAGGAACTGTGAGCTGTGCAAGGATTTCCATTACAGACAAGCAGGTGCAGATCTTTCAGCCATTGATGTTTGCAAACCCTGTGACTGTTACACAACAGGCACCAAAAATAAGAGCCTCCTGTGTGATAATGTAAGTAGCCTCAATACAGAAAAATGACAAAACGTTTTAGACAGCTGGGTAGACAGCAGTAAGATTTTATAAAGTGGATTTAGATGGTAACTACTTTATAAAAAATGCTTAAGTTCAGCCTTTTCAAAATTATAATTGAGCTACATCAGAGACTGAAAGCTGAGAAAACACAGAAAGCAATTTGAGATGTACTGTTGAAGAGTTCTTCATCTAGATCAGCAACAGACATAAAAGGTGCTGTATGAATTTTCAGAAGTGAATAGTAGTTTTAGGATACTAACAGGTACCTGTGCACTCAGTAATGTTAAAACATCCAGGTTTTGAGTGTTTTTGAAGGTCTTGATACTGTCTTAAAATTACTAACAGATTTTGAAAATACAGGCAATAAGCTGGGCCTGAAATTGAACTAAAATTAAGATAGTTCTCCCTGTAATAAGTCAAGGATTCATCTCCGTTTTAATTCATAAAGTCCATTTAAAAAAAAAAGAAACCCACAAAGCGATGCCCATAAAGAGAACACCATTAGCTATGCTTTTTAAGCCTATGGACCTCATGGACACGCAAGACGTATAGTCCGATAATAAATCCATCTAACTTTCAAAACATGCATGTCAGAAAAAAGCAGGAAAAGTGACTGAAGTCTTGAACATATATTAAAGATACATTGTGTTTCATGTTCTATTCACATATGTCCTGTCCATTGCCAAAGTCCAAATTTGTTAGGAATAGGGAAGAAATAGCTTCTTTGTCTGAAACGTATTTTAAAAACATTTTAAAGGTAGAACTTGTTCTACAGGGAATTGAGATAGAACTTCTTCAGCTTGTTGCCACATTTCCCGTCTCTTCTTTTTTCCAAACTTTTTTCATAAAACAATTTCTAGCATTTTTCATATGACGTCTCTTGTTACTGCATTTTATTTAACAGCAAGCTTTTGTGGATCCTGTTGTATTTTCATCCTTGGTTCTATAATGGTACAAATACATGCCCAGTTTGACTCAGTGTACAGATCACAGGACTTGCATCGGTGCATATGCTGAGGGATATGCAAATTTAGCACAATGTGTTTTTTAAAATAATCCCCTGTAGTACAAATAAAAATTAATTTATAATTTTCTGTCTTCTGAAGATGATACTTTTTGCCAGCATCGCAGAAATGAAAAAAACTTGAAAACCACAGATATCATGTTAGGATTATTTTTTAAGGTATAGGAAAAATGAAAGCAAATGCTGATTTGCATGTCCATGGTTTGTGGTGAAATGTTAACCTAAAACAACTTTAGCTGTGATTAATAATCAGAGGAAGAGTAGTTTACAGAAATCACTGCTTTGTAGTGAAATACACAGGAACATTGATGAAGCTTGACTATGAAAGTATGAACGGGGAGATAAAATGGGAAAAATGGGGGAGACTATTGCTCAATAAAGCATCAATTGACTGCTGCAGTAGAAGCAGAGCAGGGAGAAATGATTAAGAGGCATTAAAGAGTAGATTAATACGGCTGGAGACTAAAGGCTGAAATGAATTACATGAAATAGGAAGGCATCATTGAAGGAAGCGTTTCCAAATTTGACCTGTGGAAGATGGAATCGTAAGGAATAAGGACTCTACTCATGAAAATTAATTGTCATGTCGCAATGATAATTTTCAAGGAAATATGCAAAAAATGGGGCAGAATACACTTTTACTGCATAACTTACCATTTTCTGCAGTCCATCAAGATTTTTTTCTTTTCGCAAAGTGCCAGTTGTGTCACTAAGTTCCAAGAGGTACAGAGTTCCAAAATTAATCCACTGAATCACAAATTAATCTATTGAATCACACAGCATATTTACTCATCAAATGAAGTGTTATTAATGTAGATAGATAGTTTACAGGATGGGTGAAAGAGCTTACTGTAACGCAGTTACCTCCATCTCAGTTCTTTGGACTGATCATGAAAACTTTATGCCTGTTCTGTTCACCTGTATCACTCTACCCTTGGTGAGAAATGCATGAAGGTGTGTAGTGCTTCTCCCTTGCACAGGTTCTCAGTTCTCATACATCTGTAGATCATGCCCACTTACAGGTCAATGTGTAACTTTATTTGTATTTTAAAGTGCAAACTAACGTATTAAAAACTTCAAAATTGTAACTTTGTCTTATAGTAATGAGTGGGATTTTAGAAGAGTGGTGTAGCAGTGCATCCATGAGCAGTTCATTAAACCTTTTTTGCAGAGAGAGGTCTTCCCTTCAGGCTGGTGGGTACAAGAGAGGGAATTGCTACAGTCTGATAAAATTTGTCCACTTCAGTGCTGGTTATTGACATGTAATCAGTGTCGAAAAGATACGTGTTGGTCACATCTTCTTTGTGAAAGTTTGTCACAAAATATTTCAAACAATCAGAAAGCCCAGATGAATCATTTGAGGTGCCTGAGTTTTATAAGAGTGAAAGAAGAATTGGCTGCCTTCTTCCCTTCTCCCGAACCATTCACACATGAGAAAATTCTGCCAGAATACTGCTGATGTGATCATTCTTGCTCTGTATGGAGAGCTGGAGATTAATTTCTTCTGGCCCTTATACCACAATCCTTGACTCATATTCCTGTGCTGCTTTTTACCCAGACTGATCTACAAATGCTTACGTATTCTATCAGGCACAGCAGTTTGTAGTGCTTTCATGATTCTATTATAATATGCCATATATAAGGTGTGAAAAAAAGCACTCTTGCCAGGGCTTTTGTTTCTAGGGAAAGCTGAAAGTGCTGCTATTGCTTTTACCTACCTTTGGAAGTACTGTTCTGGTCTCACTGAATTTAGGCATCTTTCTTCACTCAGCTTTCACTGATTTTTAAAAAATTTACTCTTAACATGCAAAGAAGCTGTACTTTACTGCAGAGGATATTGTTCAGAGTTGCAAAGACTTAATTGCCTTCTGTCAAGGTGGCAGCTGTATTGTCTTGTGTTGCAAGAAAACTCTTTCTAAGGCATGAAGATGAACAAAATGTTAGTTACTACTGTTTTCTCTGGGGAGCAAAATGAAAACAGATTCCAGTGCTACCAAGTAAGGTTTTGAACAGATTTCACCTTTCTGTACGCTCCCTAAATATTGCTTTTCTGAATTTCTTCATTTTTTTCCCTGGGAATTTTGAATGTTTGATTTCATTTTTTTATACATAATGGAAAAACTAGCTAATAGCTGTGTACGTATATGTATTTTAAACCAAAGTAGAATCTTTATTTCTGATAATTTTACTTCTGAGTTGATAAATTCTTTGATCTAAAATTAGAATGAGCATTCCCCTGTTCTCATTTTTCCACCTACACAATTTTCAACCCATTTATTGTGATTGACAATAAATAAATAACTGGAATGTGTGTTACAAGGGAAAGAACATAGGTAAAGCAGTTAATTAAGGGCATTTCAGTCAACAGATATATCAAATAGAATACAGAATATAAAGGATGTAAACTTGTCAATGAAAAGCTCATGTGCCTAGTGGAGTCCATAAAAAAATCAAGTTATAAACCACTGTGTATTCTGAATCCTGGTTTTCCCTTCATGGAAGGCCTTTAATCTTATTGCTAAAATGAAGGAAAATGAGCTTTTTTATGTTAAATAATTCCATGGCTTCATTTCTGATGGGTTTTGTACCATGGAAATGCTGGTTTTCTGTGATAGTTTGTCAAGTTATTTTGGGGGATTTGGTCCACTCCCACCCTTTGGAGTGTCGTGGGCAGAAGTAAACACCTGATTTTACATTTTGAGCAGAAGTAGTAGAAAGCTACTGACTTTTGAAAGTCATCAAATGCGATGACAAGAAGAGATAGCAGGGAAGTGAAAAGGAACTTCATTATTGCTGCTTATTCAATTTTCAGTTCCCAAAGCTGACATACCGAGAATACTCTCAGGCATTTGGTGGTCAGACCATTAACCCCTATGTGTGTGAGCCAGCACACCTTACAGTTCTCATTTCCTAAACTGGAGAAAAGGAAAAGAAAATAAAAGTCCTCAACCCCCTTGCTTCCCCCTCCCAATTCCTGAGATTGCAGTCAACTGGATGCTGGGGTCCTTGCCAGATTTGCATCAAGTAGTGAGAAGTATATGATTAGCAGTTATATCAAAAAGGCAGAACATCGAGATCGGTACCAATCAATTGCAAAGCCAACAATGGCAGGATGAACAGAAAGAATTTCATGCAGGAACTAAATATACCCATGGGTCTTAAAATGTAAGTTTTGGGGCATTGCCAGCTGGTCAAGGGAAGGTGCTTCTGTCCTGGAAGAGAGTAAATAATTGAAATTAGTAATGACTCAGCCAATCACAAAAGGTTTTTTTGTCATATGCTTTGGGCTTCAAAACCAGAATTTAACTTTGGTAAAAGAATCTTACAAATTGTCAACTTTAGTTTTTTATTTAGTAACATCAAGCCACGTCTCATATTTATTCTCTGTAATTGGAGAGACTTTCTGATTACGTTTCTGGCAGCATGTTTCTTCTATTGCAGACACCAAAGAATAGCTATTTGAAATTATAGGGATATCTAAGGAGAAAAAGATGGTTTTAAATTTCAGAAAGGCTTAGGCCAGCTATGTTTTTCAGCAAATTCCATTTTATGCTTTATGAATACATATGGTCAACAAGATTTTAAGTAGTCAGAAGATATTTCTGAGACCATGATATGTACGTGTTTAATATCTACTAGATGAGCGCTATGACTAAATAATTTGCTGTACCCTAAACAATAATTAAGACAATTCTTTGGAATATGTCACCCTTTGTCCTGGGTACTTAAATCTCTTCTTAAGACCTTATATCAGTTTCGTAACTGGACATTGGCAGGGTTCCTGAACAGGCTCCTCTTTGAATTTGTGATTCTAGATGTGATGAGTTAGATTGCAGTGTCCCCCAATTAGAGAGGGGTATCACTACAGTCTAAAGCAGTGTGAACTGCTTGGTATATCTAAAATTCCGAAATCTCAAGTAGTCTGCTTCCTGATTAAGGACGATGATGCTGTAGCTGTGCTTTGTGCAGGAGAAAATTGAATGTAAACAGTTATAAAAAGTATGCAAGCAAGGATATGGGACTAATGTGTATTTCATACGTAAATTATAAATGACACAAGGGATATATGCCAACTCAGCATCAGTGATTTTCTGTATCAAATAACAATTGTAATTATGAGGTCCCAAGATACACCACCACTTGATAGTAATGCTCGGCTAGACTCATTTTCGTAGTGAACAATCTAGACAGATATTTTCCATAAGTGATTTAGTACCAAGATGGTCATGTTAATAGACAGGCTGTTTCTGTCTGCTTACTGTTTGGGTCAGAACCAGGCCTCTCAGGCATAAGCCACAGGAGAACAGATTGCTCTCTGCTCTTTTATAACCAGCGTAATTAAAGTCTATTTCTTTAAATGACACATAGCATTTGGATCGGGGGGAGGAGGGGAAGGTTCAGTAATATCTCCAGTGCACAACTGGTGAAATCCTGGTTAACAAAACCGTTAAATATTAATTGCTACCAGTATTCTCAATGATACCATTGTTTCCAGAGTAAGCTAGATTTACAGAAATAATAATAGTAATAAGAACAACAACCACTTTGCTGCATAATTCACTTAGATTTTTATGTAATTATAGAAATGGTTTGTTCTACCCATTTTGATGTAGATTTCCATATTATAACCTGTGGTACACCTATTTCTGCAGCATTATAAACATTTGTCAGCTTGTACACCTTCTTTGTAACAGTATCCATTGCCAAGCATTTCACAGTGCTTCTGGATTATTTTAGTGCTTCTCTGTCTGTACAGAGAAATTAAAGATATTCTTTTTCTTTATTTCCCGTTTTTTAAGCCAAATTTTCCCCAAATTAAGCCCAATTATTAGTTTCTTTCCTAAATTCGTGCAGTAACCAATTTCCATATGAACTTGAGAGTGAATATGTACCTTAATTTTGCTTTTCTCTTTTAGCTAAAATTCCAGTTCTTTTAAAGCTATTTTTTATTGCTTTTTACTGTACTTTTTCTAATTTGTGTGTTGTACCCTTCAACAATTTGAGCTGAAGCCTTACTTTTCCTTCTCATGTCTTAAATGTGAGATTCCTTTTTAGTACATCACAGAATGACACTTACCTTTTCCGGAGTGGTATTGTATTGCTCATATTTAATTTGTGGAGGCCCAATATCACTTCCAGGTTATTTTTCGCATGATTGTTTCTTCACAATTTTTCTTTATTTCACGTTTGATGTCTCCTTGCTACGTGTTGTGTTTTGAACTTCTGCGTTTACTTCACCTTTACTGGTTTTAGAATATTTGCGCCAAGAGTAAAAGTGATGTTGAAAATCAAGCCGCTGAGGGCGATCCCAGCACAGCAGTGCCCACCCCCACCAGGGCTCAGTCCCGCGGCATCGAAACACGGCCAAGTGCTCATAACAGGGTCCACTGACAACCCCAGACAAGGCAAAGTGATAAATCGGGTCCACCCAGGGAGTCCAGCCTGGGGCCAGCAGGAGATGGGGCTGACAACGTGGCTACGGCCTAAGCCTGAGGGATCCCTGCAGGAGGCAGGAGACGGGCACAACTGCAGCATAGCCCAGCCCAGGTGCGGATGCCCAGACTGGAGCTTATCTGGAGCTCCCGGGCTGTGGGCAGAGAGTGGGAGTGGAGGCCGCAGGTGAGGCTGCTCGGGGCCATTAAGGCTGGTTGGTGCCCTCAGCGTCATGGTGGTGCTGGCTGTGCATCCTGAGCTGGGCTGATCTGTGAGGCTTGTAAGCATATTTTCTCTTCTTTCTTCAGAATCTGCTACTGAAAATATTGAAGAGCTTAGCATCCAGGGCAGGCAATTACAGAAACCTACAAACCTTCCCAGTTCTACAAGTACTTTTAACTACTTTTTTCCCCCTCTATCTACTATTTTTATCTGGACCATATTTCTCAATTTTTTCTCTAAAATTCTGCACAGCTACTTGAAGTGGATGCAGTATATGAAGAATAAAAACTGTGCAATATGGGGTGCGTTACAGTGGCATATTTCCCTTAGCTGATATTCACGTCTTTTATAATGCCATGCTTACTATAGAAGGTAGGGTTAAAGCGAAGTTATATAATTGAATTTGTTATTCTGTATTTCAGAGGCTAAACTTCAATAGATATCTTTCATCTTGATACCCTATATTGACAAAAAATGGCTGAAGAAGCAGAATGGAAAGGTTTCTAGTCGCTTATAGCTCAGAGAAAAACAAAATAGTCATTTGTGAATACAGAGGCTCTTTTTTGTCTTGTCTATAGAATGTCTTTTTTCTGCTTGATTTTTTTTTCACAAGACTTTGAAATCAGTGTTATGGAAGAATGTCAGTGGATTATTTAGAGATCCTCTAATCTGGTACTTAAAAACCTATTTTCAGATCTATTAAGAAGCAATCTGATAAGCCTCCCTCTCTAACAAAAACTTTAGTTTCCTATACCTTCCTCTAGCTGCCATGAAAGAGTTTCACTCTTTCTAGAACCAGGAAACCAGTTGCCACTTGTATTGATTACAGATGGAAAACTCTTTTCTATGTGACAGCAAGGTTGGAGGAAATTTATATAGGGAGATCTCCAAATGGCTGCATTGGCTGGTTCCTGGACAAAATTTGAATTGTATTCTTCAGTCAGCCAGGCATTTCTCCCTCGTTCTGAAGAGTTATATTTATTCTTCCGGTATAATTTTTTACCCTATTAAGAGAAAGTTTGGGGACATACATTTCCTGCAACTGAATGGGATGGAAATTACTGCTTCTTGCAATAGCTTGACACTTAAAATTATTCTGAAGATACTGGTGCTCTTTGTTTCTCTCTTAGCATTCAGTAATCTACTCATTTCACTTGTTGCATCAGGAAATGGCTGCCATCTGCTCACAATTAGACTTGGATTTCCGTGTATTTATGATAAGAACAGCCATACTGGATGAAATGAGACTTTCATCTAGCACAGTATCCTCTCTGATAGTTACCAGAAGCTGGTGTTAAGCAGCATGATCCTTCTGTGGTATGCTTTTCTAGATTCCAGTTATTTATAGTTTTGGGACTACCTGAGCTGAGCTCAGGGGTTTCATCTGAGTTGTGTCATGTTTGGTGTCCACATATGGAATTAATCTAACTCATTTTTTAATGCATTTAAAAAAAAATGTATTTTTCTATACACTTGAAGTGTATACAAAACGTACGTTTTCATTCTTTTAAGTTTGCTTTCTGATAATTTCCCGGGTGTTCTCTCCTTCTTATACTGTGAGAAATAATGAATATTCATTCTGTAAGCCATTCATGATTTTATAGACATGTATTCCCTTCATCTTAGTAATCTTTTTCCAAACTGAAAAATCTTTATTTAGTCTCTTTTCATTTGTATCTTTGCTTTCTCTACTCACTCTGCGACCTCTTTTACGTTAGAGAGGGTAACCAGATATACAAATCATGCAAAATGTTGATACATAATGGATTTTTATGACAGAATGACATTTTCTGTATAATTTTCAGTTCTTTTCCTAATAATTCCAGTATTCCTATTGCCCTTTTAACTGCCTCAGAGCTTTCAAATGATTTTAGGAGGAATGGAGCAGCTTTAACAGCTCCTTTCTTGAGTGATAATAGCTAATTTTGGACTCATCACTGTCTACCTATAGTCAGCATTGGTTTTCCCCAGGCGTTAAGTTTGTACTTCTTCATGTAGAAATTAATTTGACTTTTTGATCATCCATTTGGTTCAGTATATGCGATATTTCCTGATGTTGCTGACTTAAAGAAATGCAGTAGGATCATGAAGCATGATTTTTCTTTGCAAAAAAAGTACCAATCTTTTCCAATATATCAAACTCATGTTTTCATGTCTGTTAATTCGCTCTGTACAGAAAAAGGCTACTAGTCTGTAGATCTCAGAAGCTTCCTTACAGCCTTTTAAGGAGATTGATGTAACTTTTATAATTTGATTCCTCTTTTACTGAGGTTGATTTAAGCAATTAATAACTCAGTAATTTTATATTTCAGTTCATCTAGAACTCTTGACTCATGTGTAGTCGCTTTTCAACAGATGAGATTTTGCTAAAATTTTTTCCTTCTGACATTTCAATTTGAAACCAGTTTTGAAAATCATTCCTGATATAGAATGGTAACATCTCTTTCATAGCGAACACTGTGAAATACTTTCTTTGCAATCTCTGTCGTGGTTCTATCTTTCCTGAATGCTACACAGGATCATAGAAACATTCGTTGGTCAGCTGCTCCAGCTCAAAGCAGGATTGTTGTCAGGGCTAGATCCAGTCAGTCATGATTTTGTCTGGATGAGTCTTGATACCTGTGGGGACGGAGATTCCACGTCCCTTCTGGGCAACCTGTTACTGGTGCTGCACTTCCCTGTTAGTGAAAAGTTCTGATGCCCAACCTGAATCTCCTAATCGTACCACTTAATTATTTATTGCCCTCACTGATTCTCTGGTAGTCCTCCTTTGTTTCTGACATTTGAAAAATATTTTTTTTTCCTTCATGCCTTAAGCATGTTGCTCGTTAAAAGCTGATTTTTGTATTGCCTTATTCTGGTTTTAAAATTTCAAAATTAAAAAAAAGGTGGTTATCCTTTCTTATTTAACTTCCTTATTTTGATCTGATTTCCACTTTTTGAAGATGACTTTTTGCATGTGAATGCTTTCCTTCATGTGGTAGCTTTTGGAGTAACTTTAAAGTCTTTTTGGGTATGAGTTATATGTTTGTTGAGTGCTAATGAGGTATCTTTATATAATACTTGCTATTGTGTAGTCGGAGTATGCTATGATCAGTAACACAAAGTGTTTCTTTTACAGTTATGTATTAAACGAGGTATTTTTCTTCATTTAGGATTAAACTCAGAGTTGCTTTTCACATGTGAGTTCTCTGATGAATGGCTGTGAAGCATGACTGGGTCTCTTATAATAAACTAAGTATCTAGATCAAATCTAGTCTGAAAGGGAATAACTTGAAAATCCTTGTTGCTGTGTTTTCTGCTGTTGTGGTCTCTTAACTCTTACCTTTTTGTACTTTCTGTTGTCTTGCCTTTTGTTTATAAAATACAATTTTCTTGCCTTTTTAATATCTTTTTCTTCCTGAAAAACGTGGCTGATACATCAGTAATATCTGTCATGAAAGCATATTGAAGAGGTTTTGTTGGACTACAGAATTCTTTTATGAGGAAGGGGTAGGAATACATGCTTCTCTAACTTCCATTCAGTGTTTTCTGCACTGAGAATTTACTATTAGATGTTGAAATACTCTTTTTTTTATCTTGTATTAATAAAGCTTAGAGCTTCATTGTAGATTGGAGGGTGTGATGATAACATTTATTTTAAGTGGAACTTCCAGGTAGCTTTGTCTCTAATGCCACAGGGCTCTCCTGTTGTTTCAGCTTTGCCTGACTTATAGATTTAAGATGAAAAAGACAACTGTTAAGAAAATTTTTGTTCTGGTAGCTAATTAAAAGCAAAGTACGTTGAACTACAGCTGTTGATGTTGTAGGTGAATAACTAGTTTTGAATCACTGTACTTTTTCATACTTGTAAATATTTGCACTGGAAAAAAATACACTGACCCAAAGAAAGTTACTTATAACACAGAGTTTAATTGCTTGCTGCCATCTCTGCATTCCCCGGAACACTTAAGTTAGAAAAGTTAGTTTTTGTTCCTTGATTATGAATCCTAAACCTTTTGCCAATTCACATCTCCTGCATCTCTGTGTTGCTTTGACTCCCTGTTCTCATCTCTGTTGTGTATTGACTGATGTCTTCCACTCGTTTCCCCATCCCTGTGCCGTTGCCATTCCCCAGTGGTCAGTTTTCCCGCCATATCAGAAAGTGATGAATATAGAGATTGGTTTTTTTTCTGGCTTTCAAAGGTGTGAAATTGAGATAACTTTCCAGGAGCCCTTTAATCTTGCACAAGATGTGAGAGACATACTCCCAAATCATGGCCCAGGCATAACAAAGGATGCCTCAGCTCCTTCCAAATAGCAATGCTACCCATTTAGGGAATAGGAGAGGACCTGTATATCCCACCACTGAAGTGGAACGCTTGGATCCCAGCTGAACCAAGAAAAGAGGGAGAGAGCTTCAGATACTGAGCTGTTGGGTCACATCCTTCTGTAAAGGAAGGGAAAAATTATCTCGGATGAGTAATCAGAAGGGAAATCTTTCAACTTTGCTTCATTCTTATTTGACTAACATTTTCACTAAAATAACTAAGCATATGGTCTGAACAAAAAAATGCAAAACTTGACCTTTGAAAATGATACAGTGTTTTGCAGTAATTGTGATTCAAAAAAGTACTGTTTGTTTTAATAGAAGTCACCATTTATACAATGCAATTTTGTAATTATTCTTTGCAGTTTTCTCTGTCCAGATGGTAAATACTGCCACATTGTTTACTCAATTCTTTTTTCCTTCTGTTTTGAAAGAACAGGACTTTTAAAGTCTATTTAAAAATTGAAGAGTTACACTCTGTTTAATATTTCTCTTTTTTCCCCCCTCTCTCAAGAAATTAAAAAAGTATGTGTCATACAGGCTTATTTTTTTCTGTTCCATTTAAAGTTTTCTCCTCCCCGCCGCATACTCCCATTCTTGTTGCTAATGAATGTATCATCTAAAAATAGATATGTTCATCATTCCATAATATTTTGTATCTTTCTAGATTGGAGGCCAGTGTAATTGTAAGAGACATGTGTCTGGCAGACAATGCAATCAGTGCCAGGAAGGATTCTACAATCTACAACAGTCAAACCCTGATGGCTGCAGTCCCTGTAACTGTAATACCTCTGGGACAGTCAATGGAGATATTACCTGTCACCAAAATTCAGGCCAGTGCAAGTGCAAAGCAAATGTTATTGGTAGGTGTAATGCAAGAGTTTGGGGCCATTTTTCTTGTTATCTCTGGAAATAAAACACACTTGATTTCTAAATGAAAAGTATAGTAAACTTCTTTGCTGAAGGCAGATTATAAAAATGAATGAAATTAACTGTTGAAAAATTATTAATTTAATAATTCTATCAAACTACAGCTTGAAGCTTAGTTTAATCAACCCTTTAGAAGTTTCTTTGCGGCATAGCTACATTAGCTTACATAGCTCCATACTAATAAGTCACAGAAATAATTTGCTTACTGCATGGATGGTCCTTTTAGGAAATTAACACTTTTTCAAAATGTTTTATACTTAATGAGTTCTAAGCAAATCGTTTCCATGCTAGTTTTCTTAATAGACCAAAATAAATGGATTTTTTTCTCAAAATATTCTGTGCTACAGGGTCCTTTGTGATAAATCTATCCATTTTTTTCTATTATATTTCTTTGAACTGTTCCTATGAAATGCAAAATAAGTCAACATAATTCCACAGATCATGTACATAGCTAGGGTTAGTTATCAAGGGCCACATAATTTTAATTTTGTAATTCAATGCCAAGCTGATTATAATAAACTGCTACCTTCTGTGTTATTTATCATTTTTTTCACAAGACGTGCTTTTTTGTTTGTTACTCCCACAGGTATTTTTCAGAAATTAGATTTGATTATAGCAATTTATTACTTCCAGCATATTTGAGGGGAGCCACAGCCACATAAGGACAAAATTTATCAAGTGCCCAAAATACACAGTATATATAATACACTTTGAAATGTTGATGTATGGGAATATTATGCAAGGAGAATTTCCTGATAAAGTGAGCCTTGCATGGTAACTGTACATGTCTCAGACCATACATATGTCTCAAAAAAAAAAAAAAAAAAGAGAGAGAGAGAGATCCTTTTCTGCTTTGTTATTAACACAATTAGTAATCTATTTTTTCTTTAGCTAACCACAGGTGTGGGTTGTATTAACAATGTTCAAGTGTATGTTAATTCATAAGTCTCACTGACTTGTGAATATTGACTTATTTGTAATCTTGTGAGTCTTTGTTTCTTCTTTCTTCTAATTTCCAAAAGCAAATACAAAATAGCAACAAATAATGAAAATAACTCTAAACAGACATAAGCCTGAACAGTTTCTGTCCTCTTGCCTGTGGAATGCCAAGTACCTGTGTTTTCCATACGATAAAAAGGGTGCTAAGAGTAAAAAATAACCTCTGTGCATCTTAAACTCACTCTCTATATTAGATAAAAAGGACTTCAGAGCATTCTTAATTATATATCTTTTGCCTGCATTTCACATTTGCATCTGTGAAAACCTTTCTTAACTCAGTGGGAGTTTGGTATACAGGAAATGCACAGTCTCGTTCTCACGTATTTGATTGTCTACATATTATTTTAAATGTTTTCTCCCTTTGATGAAAAGAGTAAGAATTATTTTTATTTCCACTGACATAGTAATACAAAAAAATGTGTAAATATATGTTTTCTGCAAATTTATCTGTAACTATGGTGGGGGGCTGTAGTTATGCAAGTGTTTGTTCGCAGGATAAAGACCTAATTCTTTCCAGACTGGATTATCTTTTTTGTTTTCCAAACCAATTGTAAATAAGCTTCTGTATATTGGAACGTGTGCAGCAAACTTTAACAAAGAGCTTTCCTCTTTGGATTTCTAAATTGGTTTTTAGAGCAATCTGTCTATTGCCATTTTATCTATTTAAACAAACATGGTAACAGAAAAATGCAACTATGGACTGCGGTGTTATGAAACATGAACTGTTAGAGTTAACACAACTGTTAAATCTTACTAATGATTCTATCACCAGTAAAATACATTAGCACCAATAATTTTATTAAAGTAGGTCATTCATCTAGAATAAAAAGGTAGAAGAATGTGAATTAAATGCCAAGCGTGCTAACTCCCCTGTACTTGTTAACATTGAATGTGATGCCCTGTAGGCCTTCCTCAGTATCGTTAGGAATAGATTACCTGTCAGGAATATGTATGGCATATTCAAATAAGCACTGCGCATATTTTTAAAACTGATATGATATGAATCCATGTAGACCAATTTTAATAGTTCAAAATGAGTCATAATTCTTGTTAACAATACAGTTATTTTTAAAATTTGCAGCAATAGTGGTCCTTTTTTATTTTCCTTATTGAAATTAAATGATATGCCTTAGGTGAGTCATTCATCACTGCTAAAGGAACTTGCCTTCTGTTGGAGTTTTTGAGTTTTTATCCATATGTAAAATGCATTTCCTACCATTTTTAGTTTTATTTTTCTACGTGTAAGTTGCTAGATGTATTTTTGTATGGTTTTGTATTTTTTAAATGATGACAATATTTTGCTAGAACATTGTATTTATATTTTTCTGTATGCAGCAATTAAATGATGCTTCATAGTGAAGGATTTTCCCATTGCAAGGGAAAATACATAACTGTGAATTTGCATTTTTCATATAATAATCTAGTTTGCTTTCTTGTAATGTACATTTTATAAACTAAAATACAAACGCCATCCCTTGGGGCAGGGATAAAGCAAGCGATGACTTTGAAAACAAAGCTAATAAAACTACAGGATGAAGTATGAAGAAAACAGGTTAGATTTTAATGTACTGCAGGAGTTAACTAAATCATACATTTAGATAAAAATATTTCATTTAGGATTATGGAAAACATTCTCTGCTTTCAGTAAGGGCTAACAATAACATAAATGTAATCAGTGTTAAAACTGAAGTACAGTGCTAAGTAAATCATTCATCATAATTAGTCTAACTTTTGTTGTCCTAGAGTACATTTAATGTTTTTAATATAATATGTAAATCTGTTATCAGAACAGATTGAGAGCCCAGTGCAATTCCCTGTCCATTGCATTTCTACGATATAGAATGAAGAGTTCATGTAAGCATTGACTGTGCAACAGGTGCTGTTCTGGGGGACAGAGAGATTAATTCTGGTTTGTCTTAGAAATGTTACAAAGAATCTTTTGCAGAAGTATCTTAAACTGTATTGAGAAGCCAGCAGAAACACATGGCTTCTGAAACAAATTGGAAAAGTAAACAGATTTTTAGGATGCCACTGTTATTCAATTGATTTGTGCAGCCCTGTCATTCCTGTTAATTATGCTGGTGAAGAATATTAGTCCTTTCCTTTCTCTTTTTTTTTTTTTTCAAGTGTAGTATACTTATCCTTTTTTAAAATTGAAATTAATAGCTTTTCAGCTTTTTTTTTTTAAATACCTTTTCTCTTTCCAGGTCTTAGGTGTGATAGTTGCCATTTTGGATTTAAAGCTCTCAGGTATTCTAATGAAGATGGATGTGAGCCTTGTTGGTGCAACAGCCATGGCTCAGTGAACCAATTCTGCAACCCTCTCTCCGGGCAGTGCAATTGTAAAGAACGAGTGAAAGGGCTTCACTGTGACGCTTGCATGGACAACTTTTACGGGCTGGATGTAACCGGTTGTAAGGCTTGTGAATGTAACGTTGCAGGGTCGTTCTCCGGAACTGTGTGCGATGCGAAGACAGGGCAATGTGCATGTAAACCAAATATTGGAGGAAGACAATGCGACGAATGCCTAGATGGCTACCACAAAGTACAGGAAAATCATTCCTTTGCGTGTCTGCCATGTAACTGTGATAAGGCAGGTACAGTAAATGGCTCTCTGCTTTGTGACAAATCAACAGGACAGTGTCCTTGCAAAGCCGGTGTAACTGGCCTTCGGTGCAGTCGGTGTATGCCTCACGCGTACAACCTCAGCCTGAGCAACCTCCTCGGCTGCCAGCGTTGTGCCTGCGACGCTCTGGGCACGTTGGCAGGAACGGTTTGTGACGACGTTTCTGGACAGTGTGTCTGTTTGCCTCAGCGTCAGGGGAGAAGGTGTAATGAGTGTAAACCAGGTAAGAGAATTGGAAGATAATCTGTTTGATGTAGTAAGTTTTGCTTTGTTGGACATCATCGTAGTTCCTACAGTTTTAATGTGTTTAGACAGCTTCATGTCTGACATGTCTCTGACTTATGTTATTAATTATTTTTCCATGTCTTCCTAACTGTGTGAGTGAGAAGGAAGTATTAACGTCCTGATCAGCATCAAATATTTATTCTATTGCCAGAGGTTGTATAATTTGTGTTATTACTGCAGTTTCAGCATGTCCAAAGTAAGGTTAGGCCTAGTTCTTCTAGATGTTGAGAACATATACAAATTGTCATGGCCCGTTCACTGAATAAGAGGTAAACTAGCATAGTTTGATGAGCAGCGGCTATCCTTGTAACGAAGAATGTGGATTTAGAAGGCAGAGTGCAAGCTCTTCGGGAAGGGCACTTTATGCGTAAAACTGAGCGTGGCGGGAGGTACGGAGAGGGTTGCTTAAACTCTGAGGGTGGCAAACATGCCAGTTAAAAAGCATTCACCTGCCTTGCTGTGTGGAGGATGTGTGGCTTTCACCAGGACTGCTTACAGTTCCGCCCTATAAGTAGGCGATACTGCAGTTGCTACATATCAGTTCAAGATTTTGTACCATATTACTGTAAACAGAGTTTAAATGTTCATTACAAGTGGGAAGCTCTGCAGTTATATTTTAATGTTTTTGTTTTAAAAAGTAGGTGGGTAAAGTGAAACTACAGGTAGTGTTAACCTACCTTTAGTAGTAATATTAAACAGATAGGTTTAGTTCAAGTTAAATACATATGCAATTTATTAAAGTAGCAGGTCACATTAAAAGGTACATTATAGCTCCATTGGTTTTAATATGCCATTCAATAATTTGAACAGAGGTTAAAAAAGCTGCTTAACCTTCATTAAGTATTTTTAAAAATACTTTCATTTAAATTATTTTAGGTACATATACTAATAAATAAGGCAGTGTTCTGTTTTTCTTAGTTCCTCCTCCAGTCCTATTTGACCTGCTAACCCTCTACAGCAGCCACTTAATCAGAGATCGGCAGAGGAGTGATGTCAAGGCTTCCCGAGTCAGTGACCGCCCTTGTCCTTGAAAAAGAAAGGCCAGGGTTTATGCAGAACTAAATGGTTTAAAAAGGTTTAATTGATGGTATGAACAGACTGGTTTGTAGAAAAGCTTACATGCACTCAAAGGAATACTTCCACAATAGTTCCTGTTAAAAAAAAAAATCTTGCTGTGAGAATTACTTTTAAATTTTCTGCGTAATAAATGTAAGCATGTATGTGCTGAATACTGAGCTCTCTTCTGCAGGTGAAAGTAAGTCCTTATCATTGTAAAAGCATTGTATTGCTTTTAGTGTAGCACAGAGTACTATGGTATTTTCACTTTCATCATCACTTTAGTGTTGATCCCAGTGTGTGCTCATTTAGACACTTAGCTGACTTTTATATGAATATTCTTTATTAGTATGTTCCAAAGGAGAGTTTTCTATAAAACAGGGGTGAGTATAACCTGCTAGTAATACTGGTATTAAGTTGTAGAAATATGGAAGAGTTTAATTGGTTTCAAGTACTCTAAACATGTCCTATGGTTTTGCCTTGGGACAAAGATAAGAAAACGTACTCCAAGTATGTATGTAGCCAACACAGCCTAATTAGAAGCACACAGTTAATTAGTTAAAACTGGCAGCCCTAAAAACATACTGACGACTTCTTAGGCTGTTGGGACATTTCAACTCTGTGGTCCAAGATTCCTTAGTAGAATACAGGTCATTTTTTTTTTTTATTATTATTCTGTGTAATTATAAGTCTGTTATAGTTAGTGGTATTAAAAATAATGTCCCATTGTAGCACATCTTCTGTGTGCTTTGATAAAATTTGAGAGGTTTCCAAAAGTTACCAAAATCTTAATGCAGGAAGAGTTGCCAGTGCAGAAAAATTCAAATTGGATGTGACTTTATTGTTGTATCATGAGATATTTTTTTTTTTTAAAAAAAAACAACTCTTTCTGGAGCATTCAGCCTTGTGTTTCATCTATTAGGCTGTATCCATGACCTGCTGTCTTCCAGTTTGTTCTCATACAAGTAACGTTTTTGGTAGATTTCTGTACATTTAAATTTTTTTTAAACTAGTGGTGTATGCAAAGAGAGGAACACTTGATTTTAACATGAAACCAAATGGAAGTTTGGTTTTACCTTGTATAAAAACTTGCTTTTGAGATTTCCTAGGTTGCAGTGGTAGAAAACAGATCTTTCCAGCCCCAAAATAGTTGTGAACAGTTTGTCCCTGCCTCATTCCAGGACTATGGTGCCACACCGACTGGGATTTGTGCCATACAAATCCTGCTCAACACAGGTCTTGGATCCTGTTACAAGAGCAGCAAAGCTGGGGGGGGAGTGGTGGAAAAAAAGACATTTCGTAAGTTCTTTACTCGGTGGCCACAGCTTTTCATGGAGCAATACGTAGTACAGAAAAGATGTAAGCCAGCATGTAGGATGTCTCGCTGGGCATCAATACAGGGGTTTTGTGTACATACTACCTCTCTTCTTGGCCAGGAAAACATGAAGTATGTTGTGACAATGTTGTCAGTGTTGTTAATTATGCATTTTGAAGCACAGACTGTGGTTAAGAAATGAGCATTACCGCCATAGTTGGTAAGCATGTAAAAGTGCCAAGGAATTGTTTGGGTGTTCCTTTATCCTGAGATATACAGTGGGAGAAATAATAAGACTATGATTAAATAAAGGAAGCTGAATACTTTGCTTTGACTTTCATTCTTTCTTTTGAAGAGTATGTTTGATTGACAAATGTGATCAGTTATGGTTGAATTAGAAAAAAAATCTGAAAAAGAATAAGCATAATACTAGTTATATACTTAGATCTTGTAGAGATTTGCAGTCGCTGTCTTAAAATTGGAAATTGGCTCTATTATACAACAGTGGATCCTTCATAAAGCAAGTTTTATGAGCGCTTCTAACCTTGCTATAAATTAAGCTTGCATTAAGTTGTTTCTTACTCTTTCCTGCCAAATTCTAGGTGGTGGAAGTAAATAATAATAATAACGGTTATGACAAATAGTATAAATTTTTAATCCAGTGTCTCTTCTCTTTTTGTCTACTTTTAATTGCATTAATTAATTTACTTATAAATTAGTTGAGAGAAGGACTTTCTCCCATCTTCCCATCTCTTACTTTTACTTTTAAAAAATTTTTACTTTACTTGCTACTTTTGAAAAAAATATTGCGGCAGTATCCAGAAACTTAGTTAAACTTTTAGAGCATTTCTAAAAGATTATTATCAAAAAATATCACACCAAATCCTTCACTGCTCTACAGTGGTATAGGCGATATGACATTAGGAAAGCCAGGATGTTTAACATTAATGTATAGATTCTTTATAATTATGAATTTCTCGGCTGTGAGAAAACCAATATATTCTATAGTGATCAATCCTGCTCAGCAGAAGTTAATTTCTGTACTAGAGATGTGCTCATTTACCCACTGTAGTCTTTTCTTAGGCATTAGTTTCATGTAAAATTTCTGATGGACAAGGATCTGTTGTAGCCTGAGTGCTTATCATTTATTGCAACTATAAACTGGGTCCTGAAGAAGTGCTTTGACCTTCTGCAGGAGTCCAGGCTTAAACTTGTTTCCTATCTTCCTGTTACATTCTTTGAGTGGAGTCGTTCATTGTGCTCAGGAGTGACATTGCTGGGAAATGGTCTCCGCTATTTATGCACAGGACGGGCACTGTACTGCGCAGACAACTGCAGTATGAGATAATACATGCTGCCTCACTAATAACTTCAAGCTATTCGGTCTCTGTGGTGGCTCAGTTCGGAGCCTCTCTGGAATAAAGTGCCAACAGCATGGTTTTTTATGATGCGAATGTATGTTAACTGGAGACCGATATCACTTCACTGTCCACTTGAGATTTATCTCACTGAGGACCAGAGGCTAAACTTGAACAAAGATTTGAGCAGTAAAATTCTAATGTTTTCAATTTGTTTAGTTCCTCTGCTATTTGGATATGAGCTCACAGCGCAACACTGCTGCGAAGACAGAGAATACCACCCTAGGGGTGTATATATAAAGCTATCTCGTGTAAGACAAAATAAATAATAAGGCCTTGGGTGATATGACATGTTACAATGCAATTTTGGGCTCTTTATTATAAAGCAGGACATCAGAAAGTTGTTGGAAAGCAAAAAAGATTCGGTAACCGAGAACATGACTAAGAAGAAACTGATTGAACTGGAGAGAAAGGGAAGGTGTCCGAGAAGTCTGTGCAAATACTGCGTATCTGAGTAATGGCTGAAATTCTTCTATTGAAGTTGTGCAATAATAATTAATAGTAACCAGCTGACAGAGATGGAAACTCTTATCACTGGCCCTGTCTTAGGATTGATGTTCAAAGATAGGTACTTGCAGTTGACAAGTGCCAGTTAACACTGCGTTACCATCATTATTTGCAGAACTCGTACATGTTGCTACGTTTTTAATCAACTGTATCACTCCAAAAAAACCCCAAAAAACCGCAGAGCAATTTGTGTGAAATACTTAGTAAAATCTCTGTTAATAATCAGGTAAAAATAGAAAATAATTTTGGAAAATTATGTAATTATGTTTCTTACTGGTATTCTGTTACTTGAATTGTCTTCTGATCAGGCATATAGAAAAGAAATTAGTAAGAATGGAAGAAGTCCATAGTTAGCAAAACATATTATGGAAGTGGTACAGTATCATTAAAAAAATGTACTTAAAAGCTGTGTTGTTTGAAATTTTAGATGAGGCTATCAATAACGGGTAAATTCTTCAATGACCAGATTAGAGGTGTATAAAGTCTATCTAACTGTATTTATCAGTAATGTGTTAGAGACTTGCATAGATAAAGATTGCTTGTGAGGGCAATAGAAGGACAGATAGTATAGTAGCACACCACATATACTGTGGGGAAGGTGAAATCAATGCTCCAGTTCATAATTGGAAATAATACAGGAACAGAAGGATGGGACTCAGAATGAAAGCTTTTTTATAGCAGATAAGTAACTTTTTTTCATCCGTTTATCAGTTTCTGTAAAAGTATTTGTGTGTAGGATACGAGCTAGATGTTGAGGAGGAGTAAAATACAAATTTTACATAGACCTGGGAATGCTCATCAAATGTAGGTTTTTCTAAGAAACATCCTCATGTTTCAAGGGTTAAGCCAAGCACTGGTTGAGAAAGATTGAGACGTTCTTAAGAAAATATGTGCATTTCTTAAGTTTTGCAACTGGCCATTGTCAAGAGATGAGATCCCAGACTAGAATGGCTGTCTGTCTGATCTTGTATGTTATTTTTTATGTTTCTACTGCTTGTGGTGCATTCATTAGTACCTCTCATGTCCTTGGGTCTTTACTTTCCCCACGGACACGTTAATGTACTCCCCCTATTTTGCATTTGCTCTTTCTAAACTAAACTCTGAAGAGAGAGAATAAAAAATCGGAGTTGGCAACTGGAGGATGAATAATAGCTTCACAAAGTGCCAATTTAGAAGCTCAGCTCTGCAGGAGGACTATATTGCTTTATTTGAGTTGATGTGTGTCTTACCCAAGCTTTAGTTCTGTTGTTTCATCCCCGATTATACACAAGTTAATAATAATCTTACTGTGTTCACTTTTTGCATATTGTCTATTCTCAAAATCCCTTTCTTTTCCAGGTTTTTATTTTTCTCCATCCAGTGTCACTGGCTGTCTGCCGTGCCTGTGCCACATAGCTGGTTCAGTGAATCAGATCTGTGATAAACTAACTGGCCAATGTGTTTGCCAAGATGCCTCTGTTACAGGACAGACGTGTGAACGTTGCAAAGAACTTTATTTTGGATTTGACTCTGTCACAGGGAGGTGAGTGTTTCTTTTTTACAGGTCACTTATAACCTCCTTGTTACATTTTTCTCGTAGTAGCTCATTCAAAGGTTTAGTGACAATGAAAAGATGTGCTCTAGTTACACGAATCCTTCTTTGAATTCATGTGTGCACTCCGATTTACGTGTGGTACGTTATACAACCCTCTGTGCTCCCATGAGCTAAAGGAAATAGAAGTTTTGCCACAGACTTAAGTAAAAACAACATGAAAACTGCATAAAGCTAATGCTATCTAATGTTATAGCTATTTGGTGATTGTTTCTCTACATTTCCTCTGCATCTTCAGTGAGATGTGTTGGTTTCTGAGGTGTTAATCATTGACTATTAAAATAGGAGTAATGTGCCATTCTTATAACCAGTGAACGCTTTTGAAGATTTCAGGAAGATGCTTTAATGGAGAGAAAAAAAAAAAAAAAATTAGATACCCCTGTCTTTCCAAATTTCTTTTAGCAGCAGCAGTTGAAATACAGCACTTTTCCTCTTAAAAATCTGTTTCTCTGAAGCAGTGTATTCTTTTTAAGCATTTAGTTATGTGCCACAGGGTAAATTGTTTATCTAGTGTAGCCTGGGGCCTCTAGATACACTGAAAGTATATGGATATATTCCCTGGAATGTAAGCGGAAAAACGTATCTATAGGTAGTGCATTGTTATTTCAACTATTGCTCTATCTTTCTTTTCCAGGATCATTTTTCTTGCTTAATCCCCACAATCTCAATTTGCTTTTAAATATTGTCCAGAAAGATTGCACAGCTCTAGTGCTATTATATTTTCATGCAGACCAATGGTGTTAAATTGTTTTGTTATATTTAGTATTTTTGCCTTTAAGAAAAACCCCACAGGCAGAAGCAAAATCTGTACAACATTCCCCTCCCCGTGCTCCTTTCCCCCAGCTAGTGTGGGGTAGACATGCTTTTAGGCAGTGATTATCAGTGTCATCTTGCATATACTTGACATTATTCTGCAGATTTTTCACTTTAACTTTTATGTTACTGTCACTCATTAGGAGATTTTAAAAATTATTTTTTACTGTTGCGGGTCACAGAGGCATCTGCTAATGGCCATAAAGTAATCTGTAGGAGTAAGGACTTCCTATTTTCACTTCCTGTCATTTCTAATGGTAAGGAATAAAATCTGTGTAATATTAAAGTTCCCTTTTAAATATATTTTCCTTATTATTAATGATCTTTTTTTTTTTTTTAGTTACTTGGAATAGATTCTTTTTTTTCCCCCCTGTCAGTTTTAGCAGGTGATGTAGAGTGTGTCTGTGTTAAGCAATAGCTCACCTGAACTCTAGATATTGGCCTCCAATTACTTGCATTTTGAGCTGTCTTCTGAAATTCAAAATGTGGAAATATCTAGAATTATCTAGATCCAGATCTTGTAAAGGTAGAAAGTTTTTACAGTTCTGGAATTTGAATCAGAGTTGGCTTTAATGCCTTAATACTACTTAATCCTCATGACAGTATTGAAGACTGCTCTGGTAGTACATTAACATGATTAACTTGGGTTGCATATGCTTGGCTTCCTTTTGGTTAGCATCTACTCGGGCAATGTACCTCTGTTCCTCAGGCAGAAACGTTTATCCACTGAAAATGATAATCCAGGTCTTTATTTGTTAATCTATTTTAATCCATTTCTTTAACTGTTAATATCGTCTTAAAAAGAGTAATGTGCTTTTTTTTTCTTTGTAAAGTTGCAAAGCCTTTTAACCATCCTTGCTCCAAGTGTCCTTTAAGGACTCTGTGTTACAGAATGAAAAGGATATGAGCTATCTATAGTGGCAAAGACATATCTGTCTTGGCACAACAGCAGAAAAGAAGCAAAAATTGCGACAGACAGAGACTGTGAGGCTTTAAAATTCTCCCACTCTCAGAAGAATGTATATGTGAGCTGATTTACCTTCTGATGTTTTTGAGATAAAACAGGAACTCCATATTTGTTAATGCATTTCAGCTTAAGAAGCAGGAAAATTTCCTCGGCAGTTAAAGAATTAGAGATACTGGATGTTTGCAGTGGTCTGAACAGATCTGTAATGGTTGTGGGCATTTGGTACACATTTGAAATGCTTTACCTCTGTATTGTTTACTATAATGAACTGGTCAATGAACATCACAAATTGTTTATCTATATATATATATCTTGACAGATTACTGTTTATGAAATCCATTTAGCAAGTGAGGTTTTCCCATAAAGATGAAAAATGAAGATTTTAAACAGATTGCTGGAGAGGCTCTAACTGCACCTAGAGAGTCAATGTAATAAAGGTTTCTCTATATTAATATTACAAAAACCATTTATCCTCACAAAATCAATATTGCAATTCATCTTGGCCTGACATTTCTCTTTCCATGTTTTAAAAGTCAGTTTTCCTTGATTATATATAATTCTGTTTTAATAAAACTCAAATACATTTGACTCAGAGTATCTTGAAGAAGGAGCATTTAACAAGAATGCTGAAAATATTTCTTACATGATTAAAAGTTTCAAAGAATTAGTTTTTTTAAAAATCCTTAATTGACCGAATCCTTAATCTTGACTGAAAAGCAGGAACTATGCGTAACAACAAAGCCAGTTCTAGTGTTCTGCAGTTTAAGAAAATTATGTATGTGATTACACAAATATAATGTGTAATCCTGTGGAACAGAGTATGATAACATGTATGCTGTTGTTGCAGGATCTGGAGCCTAATTCAGTATAGGTGGAGGTAGGGAGCCTACACTTTTCCTAGAAGAAAATGCAACTATTTCAAGCAGAAAGAAGCAGCCCCACCCTGCCAGGCACTGAAAACTATTACTGTGGCTGTACGTGTATGTGAGTTTCATTGTCTCATGTGTGAATGATAATGAAAACTGGAATACTCAGGGGCCCTTATTCACAGGAGGTGCAGTAATATACAGGAGCAGTAAGAGAAGCTTGGCTTTTACTGTTTAGCTATTGAGACGCTTTTGTTAACACCCCTCACAAACTATGTGTACTAAATATCATCATGTAATGAAATTACGAAATAATAAAGTACTGTCTTACCGAGCAAATAATTCTGTCTTCGTTTTTTTTCTCTAACTAAACCATTTTTTTCAGTCGTGACATTTAAATAGTCTAAACGAAACCTCTATTTGAAGGGGGATTTGGATGCACTGTCTACAGATGAAAAGACTTAATACAGTTTGAAAAAAATTGCCCTTTCTCTTGGCTATAAAAGAGAGCAAACTACAGTATAGTGGTTTCCAAGAGAGAATGTATTTTATTTATTCCCAAAAGACTATTAGTCCATAAAACAAATTTGCAGCTTATTTTGCAGCTTTAGCTTTTATCAGCCTTTTTAAGGGTGTTGAATGATTACCCAGGAGATCACACAGCACGAGCTGCTGTGGAGTAAAGAAACTCTAATACAGAGAGCTCTGTGATGGGCAGCAAATGTATGTGAAGAGTTTTCTTAAACTTGTTTAAAAATCTGTCACATTTAATGTCTATTTCACTGATTATTGACCTGAATTTTAGTGTCCTAATGTGAAAACAGTTTCCACTCTCCCCTCCTCTCTCCCTTGCCTTAAAAATCCGATACCTAAACCATAACTGAACTCACTTTTATTTCTGCCTTCATACAGATAGAAAGAGATAGACGAAGGTGATGGTGATGACTGGAAAAATGGTGAAGTAGCTTGTGTAAAGGCACCACCACCTATTTCCTCAGATCTGGTGAAACTGGCCAAGGAAAGATCAGCCAAATATAAATCAACAACTCTTGTCTGGTCTTAGGGTTAGCAGAGCAAAGGGACATGGCATGACTGTCTCTTCCTTGGACTTCTCCAAGGTCTTTTTGCTGTTTCATCATCTTGGGACCTGGCATCTGGAGTAATTTAAGATTCCCTCGAGGCTGGTGTTGCTTATGCCTGAGAGTGGGGCTTTTCCAGCTCAGGGCAAGGGGATTGATGTGTAGATTTCCCAGTATCTTTTAGCTGCACTGTACAGTCCCACATTTCTCCCAGTCCATGTGTTTTCAAAACTCTTTTAGTCTGCAGCAATTAAAATGTAGCGAAATTAGAATCTAAAGTACAAAGTTTTATTTGCCGTTGTTGACTCTCTGTTATGACTAATAATGGCAGTCTCTATTGCAATGAGTAGCATAACAGTATTTGCAGTAAGGAAAAAATTGCTTTGCTTAACTTCTGAGATGTTCTGAGTCTTTGAATATTTGCATAATCTGACATTGGTATCCCTGCTATAAATGAATGCCAGTGGGGAAATAGCATATGAAGTGAAAAACAAGTTGATCGCAAGAGTTTTCACATGGAAAAGCCAAAGCATAAATTAATCCTGAAAGTACTCTACTGATGCCAGAGAGACTTACAGAATTGAAATGTGGCATTTGTGTGATACCAATGCTTTTAATTTTTCTGTTCTTTTTAATTAAAAAATAATTTAAGTTACACATTTAATTAAATATTCTTTTTAGTTATTTTCAATTTTGTCCATCTGCAAAAGGCTGCAAAGAAAATGTGCTTTCTGTTATAACATTCATATTTCTGCTATTTTGTTTCCTTTCACTGTTTTAATCTGAGTTTTTTTTTCCTCCCAACTTTTGTCTACGTTCATTCTCCTTTATTCACAGCACATTTTTTTTTTTCAACTTCAAGTTGCCTTTGTGGACAAGAAATTATTAATTGATTTCTTTGTCAACAAAAGCCTAGTTTCCCATAAGTTGGAAGGTTGCATATTTTGTGCGGAAACCTATGAAACGGGTTACACATGTATCACTGAACTCTACAGCTCTGCAAGAAAGGTTGTGTGAGCAAGCGCTGCAGGACTGAGTGCATAATGTGGTTATTACCGAACATTATTATCCTTTTTGTGTATGGATCACTATATATAAAAGCTCTTCAATTCTAAGCAGTTTTTATCTAAATTAGAATATTATTCTGGCTTTGAGATTTTAATGTTTATTTTTATAATGGGCACCTTTTTTGTACGTTACTTCTTTTTATCAAGCTAATAGATTTTCTACCATGTCTCAGGCTACTGAACTGTTTATGATTTTTTAATTATGTCACCCAAGAATCTTTTAAACAAAACCCTACTGTGCTTAACTGGAGTGTTAATGTGTTTTGATCACTTCCTTGATTTGTTTTTGTTTATAGATGTCAGCACTGTAATTGTCATCCTGCAGGAGCCATTAGTGGGACTTGTCATCTTGTTACTGGGCAGTGTGTTTGTAAACAATTTGTAACTGGCTTGAAATGTGACAACTGTGTTCCTGATGCTAGTAATTTGGATGTCCACAACCTATTTGGCTGCAGTAAAAGTAAGTGGATGTTAGGTGTTAAAAGCATGTCTTTCAAATTAATGTTTTTTTAATTGATTTAGTGAGTATTAAATTAGGTCAGCAGTACTAAACTGGGTTGACTTTTCCCCCCCGCCATATTTCTGGTCCTTGAAGTTTGGGTGATTTTCACTGTGAGTATGTTAGGAGTGTTTTCCAGAGAGATGTACAGAACGCTTCGCGTCATACGCACAGCTCATGCTTGCAGTCTAAGCCGGGGGAGAAGTAATGGCCCATAGGTCCCTTGCACTTCCTACCATGTTCTTTGTAGTGACCAATGCAGAGTTCACCTTTTAGTCACACGAATACCACAGTATTTGTACGACGTACAGCTTAGCCCCCTTTCCTGCCATTGACAGGAGGCAGGAGGCCTGTCTTCAGAAGGTCTAAAGAACAGAAGGTCTGTTGAAGACCTGCTCCTGGTGATTAATTCAAAATCTGCTCCTCAGTGCAATGTAGCTTTGCCTTTCTCCTCCTGGGGCTTCTTTTCTGTCAGTTTGGGAAAATACGCGATGTGGTATAACAGAGCGTCATAAATCGGCGTGTGTGAGGTGGGGCTAGTGCTACGTTGACGGTCAGATCATGAATTGTAATGAAACACATTGCAATGGAACAGCTGCACTTCTGCCCTTGCAATAAGTCTGAATATGAAGAGATGGCACAATTTCAGCCTTCGTTTGTGTCATAAGTAGTCAAAATTAAATGTTCAGATTTGCTTACCAGTGCACAGTCTCTAAGCTGGCAGGGATTTTGAAGAAGGAGAGGAAAAATATTAATATATGTAATAAGAAATTTTTAAGTTGCCTTCAGTTCAACGTTCAGAAATGGGCTTTGAGGACGTCATACCATGCAATGCCAAACTGTGTGGGTAGGACCTCAGCTAATTCTGAAAAAGTTGTGTTACATTTTTGACACACCTTACTGCCGTACACAGTTAACAGCCCAGTCTTGGAAGTCATGTAGGCGGTTACTGAGGTACTCTGCAGATACTAATCGGTCATTTCTGTCAGCAGGCCTAATTAATAATGGCCAGACTGGTCCTACTGTGCGAGTTAGCTCAGGTAGGCATGTGTAATGCAACAACAGGACTGGACATTCCCAGGTGATCTCTGGAGTATGTTTGTGGAGCCTCCTTCAACAAAATATTTCTTTGTATATTTTGCATAGGTATTTATATGACATTCGTCATTGTGATATGCCCACACTGTAGATGTGCAAGAAGAGATGTACGTGCACAAAGGGTTTGTTTACAAGGACAGACAGCTCTCACTTTGATTCCAGTTTGTATTTCATTGTAAATTGGTTTAAATTTCAAATAATATGCATTGCAGAATGCACAGTACTATAAATGGAATAGAATGAAGAGACTGATTTGTTTCCAAAGATGATTTTTTTTTCTCCAAGTTTGGAAGTGCTTAGATACAGGTTTGTTTTGTTTTTCCCCATACTCTTCTGTAGAAGGCACAGTATCTATTCATTGTGCAGATAGTTGATCGGCTTGTTGTTTCTTTAAAAAATGTAGGATGTTTCAACTGAATGTATAATAATACATGGCACTTTTATGATGCTGTTCATCTTCAAAGTGCTTTACAAACATAAACCAACCTACTTATTTATGTTGGGATATACGTTGGATAAAGGTCAATGGCAATTCAACTATAAAATTGATTAATAATAATATGACATAGATAAATAATATCATAGATTTTAGTTAGAAAAAGATACATCAGGCAGTATTCTAAATGAAAAGCGGAGTCCTCTTCTGGGCATAAATGATATAGCAATTGCAGTCTTTTGGTTATTCATACCAAAATATTTTAACTTCTTGCACAGATATGGAGCTTTGCCTAGCTTGTTATTTGTGGTTATTTTCATTGCAGAACAGTATTTTGTTGACACATACCATTACTGGTTATAAGTCTTTGCCAAGGGAAGCAAACGTAAGTTGCCATCACTGTCCAACTAACATTCTTTAAGGAAAAGACCTATTTTCATTTTTCCTGCCCAACAATCTCTTAGATGCTCCATAAAACATCGGAAATACAGTACTTTGCTTACACATCTAAAATGCAAAACAGCAAACACGTGGGAGCAATCTGCAATAGTGTGAGACTGAGAATGGAGAATGAAGGTTATGCCGGTAAATTTCTGTGATTGCTCAGGTCTTGTAAACATGTATTATAGAAAGAAACTTTCAAAAATGCCAAAGGGATTTAGGAGCACTTATTTCCTTTGATTCTCAAACTTTACTCCTGTAGAGACTTTAGCATACATTCACTTCCTAACTCAGCTGAACTCAAAAACTCTAGATTGGCAGCAAAACAATCTGTGCTTTCTAATGGGAGATGATGATTATGTGTTCTGTTTAATCCAATGAATTCTAGAAGTATTTTCTGCTATTTCTTGGCTGAGGGACTGCAGTAGGAGCAGGGCTTTTCATTATCAGACTCTAAATAGCGAGCTTCAACTCACATTTTAGATTTGTATTAAAAACCCCTAGGTAATGTGACCCACTGATACTGGCGTAAGTCTCTACATCTATTATTTGTGTGGCTTGAGGTCCTCATGTTGCTTGCTGTCTGCAACTTCACTCTTTGCTTCTTGTCTTCTGTTAGCTTGACTGAACAGATTTTGATAACTTTTGGTGAATTGTGTATATTAAGCAAATATCCACATAATGGGGATGCTGATAGTTTAGAAACAGAAGGAGAAAAAAATTAAGGAAAAGCCACATGTTTATAATGTTGATAATTTCCTGTAATGCTTAATGTAAGGGGGAAAAGCTTATTGGGTGGTTCTGGATCCAGCTGCCGGTAGCTTATTCCATATGCCCATTTCCGTACTGCCCTCGGCTATTCTCATTCCTGGAGCAAAATGTTCTCCTCTAGATCCATGCCCTCCTGGTTTTCCCTCCCTTGGGAAAGAGTGTAGAGAATGGCACAGTCTGCCTTTAAGTCGAGCTACAGCAATTACTAGCTGCCAAAAGAGACCAGTCTTGTTCTGGGAGGGCATACCGAGGGATGGAGGGTAGTGCTGTCCTCAGTACAGTGGGCTGGGTGGAGATCTCGCAGCAGGATATGGACTCATGCTCTGACTTGAATAATAACATAAATACAGAATCATAGAATAATTTAAATTGGAAAAGACCTTTAAGGTCGTCGAGTCCAAGCATAAAACCATATGTTTATGTGCACGTGTGAGTATATATGTATATGTGTAGATCTATGCATATAGAGTTTAATTTCTGAGTAATAGCCATTATCTTAGAAAGGACCATGGTCATACAGTTGGATTACAAAAGAGACATAGGAGGGACTTTGACTGCTCTTTCTGAAAATGTGAGACTTTTGGCTTGTGAGCTTCAGGTTTGTTTCTCTCTTTATTGATACTAGTGCAATTAAGTAGCACATTTTCCAAAGTTAATGGAGGTGATAGCAGAGTAGTATTTTGGTAAATAAGAATCTCAAGCTGATTTCTTAAAATGTTAGACACCTCGCTGACATTGATTTAAGTTTCATTGGAAACAAATGGAAGTGAATTGCCTAAATAACCTTCAAAATTTGCCCCTTTATGTTTTTTGTCATTTAATTAAGCAGGCTTATTGTAACACTTCAGTAAAATTTGTAGTTGGACTTTTCATTTCTGTTCTAATAGAGGAATTTATGCCTGGCCTATGCTAAAATGGAATGAATCCTCTGGAAAAAATAAATTATAATTGAACTACAGACTTCAATAATGTGACCAGATAAACATGTTCCCTTTTTATAGAGGTCTTGAAATACATTTAAAGAAAAAAAAAAGTGTTTGGAAGACTGTGGTGTACTTGCTTTAATTGGGGGGGGGAAGGGGGATTAAGTTTATCTGTCATTTGTTTAAATGTATAAATGTGTTTCATGCACTTGGAAAAAAAGCTTTGTTGGAGAGCATTTGGATGGATCAGTTTAATCTATTAATGTCTTGCCTGAGTGACTGTATGTTTACTTGACGGTTTTTCTTTGAAGAAAACTTAGCAGTTTCTTCGCATTTTTATTTAAATTTGTGTGATTATTGGTTACCTTCATTTTTACATCCTCCGTTTTTGTGTATGTTTCAGCTCCATTCCAGCAACCACCTCCTACAGGAGAAGTTCTCAATTCCTCTGTTATCAGACTTTCGTGGAGTTCCCCCGATTCTCCAAATTCTAACAGGCTTACTTACCAGCTGTATAGGGATGAGGCTGAAATTTATACAACCGAAGACTACTACCCTTATAGTAAGTATTTATCGGAAGGTAACATCAAAGATTTTGTGTTTGTATAGGTACATATCTATATATATGTGCAATTTTTCTTAATTTTTTCTCCTTTCTGTCATTATCATTCGCTGTGATTTTGAATACATTATTCTGTTTTCCTGTAGTGAGTTACTGTTCTGTGTTGTTAACTTTGTTTGAAAGAAATGAATACTCCAGTCTAAAATCTGGCAAATTGAGTGACCCAAAATGGCTGATTATTTTTTACTTTTTTCCCTGAAAAACTTTAATTGAGGCACCAGAAGCATTCCCTGCAAATATACGCAGGCTCCAAAATCTAAAAGAGGCAAAGTCCCAGAGAAAGAATTAGGGTGAATGGAAGAGACCATAATGCGCTTAAACTCGCTTTTTTCATCCTCCTGATTTTAAACTGTTAACAGATCAGGAAAGCTTTTTCTGGTCTCTAACTTTTAGCACCTTCTGTTAAGCTATCAGTGTAGCTCCTGGTTTGCCTTTAGCAGCACCACTTCACTCATGTTGAGGCTTGCAAAGGCGTCCCTCAGAAGGCAGTCCTCAAGGACTCGGCACTCTGTCCTAGCTGGAAAGGCCATTTTGTGCTACTATTGATCCTCTTATCAAAGAAAAGGAGATGGATTTGGATACTGGTTTTATGTATATATGGCACGCAAGTGTGTTTTTTTAAGACAAGTGTGGTTTAATGCCGCTAAGCTTTGATTTCTGTTTTAGCAACTTCTTTAGTTTGTTGCATTTTCATACCAATGCAGCATTAATATTTTGCAGAATTTGAGTCTAATTATTGGCATGCACCCTGGAGGGAAAAAAAAAAGTCTATTATTTAGTGGAAGCACAGATCCTTTGGAATGCACCTAACATTTTTATGTTCTGGTGCATGCTGCTGTGTTACAGTTGATTGATTACTCTGTGGTTTATGCTGTGAATTTGGACACTCTGCAGTACGTACCATGAGGAAAGGTATGCGACCCCATGTAAGCATGGGATTAAGTGATTGAGAGGACAGAAAGAAACATTACAAAAAAGTTTAGAGAGCTAATAGAAAATATTACAATTCCTTAATTTGGTTTAAAAGCCTAACTTTAGTAAAAATATGAATTAATTTCAAAAGAAAAGCTATTATACTTTGTTGTCATAAATTTGTGCTCTATAATGTACTTGAAACTGAGTGCATTGTTGAGGATGTTATTTCATGACTGTACCTTGTAGAGGGTGAAAAATTCTGAATGTATTTAGCCGTATAACGAGACATTAGCATGTTTCTATTTAACAAAATATTGTTTTGTAAAAACATAGATTTGGTTTCAAAAGACGTTTTTGACATTTCCTGCAATCCCCCTAATTAATGATGTGAAATCATATGCTGGTGTTTGAATATGTTGTTAATGCTGTCAGAACTTTTGATAATGTTATTTTTTTCTCAGTATAGTGTGGAATTTGTAATACTTATGAAATGTCCTGAGAGTGCAACTGGATGAATGTTATCTTATGACTAATGAGAGTTTTATAGAAACATTGAACTTCCCAAGGAAAATTAAGAATGATCTTCTGTATCGGCCTGGTAGTCTGGCTGATAGTATTGCAGAATGCCCAATTAAAACAATGTTTTCCTAACTGCTCTGGGAAACCAGAGGCTCAGGTTTCCTTGTCTTGAGGGTAAAATGAAATACTTGCTCTAGAACGTGAAAAAAACCCTAAAAGTTACTTACGATCATAACTCCAAATCACGTTGATTCTAATTATTTATAAATGTAGTTAAATACATGGTGGAGTTGTTCACCCGAGGAATGTAAAACCTTCTACCTTTTGGCTTTATCCAATTTTATCTAGCCTATATTCCTATTGAAATAAAGTTACCACCTGGTGATCAGGTGTTCATCAACACTGAATGAACTTTCTCGTAATGTTGAGATGATGCTGGTTACTTTTCTGGCAGACAATATCAGCATTCTGAGTGATCTGCCTCTTCCGATCCCTGTACTTGAAAAGGGGAAAGTAATGTGCTTGCTGTTGACATTAGACCTGGGGCCCTAGAGTTCGGATCCAGAGGCTGGGTTTCGGGGGTTGGTTGGTTGTAGCGCTAGGGTGGTGTTGGTGCAGTTGTTTCTAGAGCAGGGTTTGGTAGGGAGGTGGTTCTAGACAACGTTCTAGCTCGCTTGTTGGTTCTAGATCACGTTCTAGCTCGCTTGTCGGTTCTAGATCAGGTTCTAGATAACGTTCTAGCTCGCTTGGTGGTTCTAGATCACGTTCTAGCTCGCTTGTCGGTTCTAGAGCGGGTTCCAGATTGGGTTCTAGCCCGCTTGTCGGTTCTAGATCAGGTTCTAGCTCGGCTTGATGGTTCTACAGCGGCTTTACCAGATCACTTGCTGGTTCTGTAGAGTTTAGCTTGCTTTAGTTCAGGACTGCTGGTTGTTTTCCAGACCGATTGTTGGTTCCGGAGCCCGTTCTAGCTCGCTTGATGGTTCTAGAGTGGGTTCTAGCTCGCTTGATGGTTCTAGAGCGGGTTCCGGGTCACTTGATGGTTCTAGAGCGGGTTCCGGGTCACTTGATGGTTCTAGAGCGGGTTCCGGGTCACTTTTTGGTTCTAGCTCACTTGGTGGTTCTAGAGCTGGTTCCAGGTCAGCATGTGGGTCTAGAGCAGGGTTCAGTTTGGGATGGGGGCGGTCCTAGAATCTAGCTCAGGAAGTACTCCTGTTTTGTCATCTCATGAGGATTTGCTGCTGATGACAGCAGTCTCATTGGGTTTTTTTCATTCTTATTTTCTGTTTTTTTCCTGCATGCTTTTTTCCTTCTTTGTGGCTCTTTTGAGTTGAAGGCCCATAAGATGGGGATCCCGTCGTTCCATAAAGTGCAGCTTTCCCAGGTTTCTGGCACGCTGACTCGTGCTGCCTCTGTGGCCATTCTTTTCGCTGGAGACAAAATCGGAAATGGGACACATGGCAAGCTCCTACTTGCCGATGTCCTTCACAGCAACTGGTTGCCCCGCTCCTGCTCCGAGGATTCTTGCTAGCCTGTCCAAGAGTCTTGTCTAACACTTGTCGAATTGGCTTTGGTACCCCACTCTTGCACCCAGAAGCACTTCAGCCAGGGAAGGTGTGTCCACGCAGCTCAGAAAGGGCTCAACAATTCTAGAGTACACTCGAGTACTTGCACCCGCAGTTGCGAACAGCGTGCTAACCCAAAAGCTGAAAAAGAAACAGCTGAATCTCGCCAGCAAGGCTGAAATCTGCTGCATCACTTGTCTGCTCACTTCTAATGCATGAGGATGTTGCAATAACCATTGCGGCCACTGGCAGAGCCAATCTGCAACCTTGCCTGAAGTACCAGGGTTTGAAAGGCACGAAGACGAGATTTGGACTCCAGCAATAAGTTTGTGATTGCTATAGGTAGTTGGAGCGCTATAAGCAATTACTGGGCTGACACTGGCTGCTTTTGTACTACAATGTCAAGGGTTGAATATCTAGCAATACTGATAATTTTGTGGTCCTCTTCTTTAATTTGAACTCAGGGCTGGCTTGCCGGTGCATACGTACAGAGAGGACTTAGAAATAGCGATGTCCTCTCCATTTGATTTGAAAAAGTTTAAGAGTATCCGTGCTCTGGCATGTAATATATTACTCAATGTTCGCTATTTCTTAAGGCAAAACAATGTATGGTGATATGGTTGTATGTAAATGACCAAGATGTGTAACTGCCTCTGGGATATACCTAGGAGCTATTCACAGTCATGGCTGCTAAAAAGCTGCGAAAAAGCTGCTAAAAAGCTATCTAGAGTAATGGAAAGTAGGGGGTGAGACAGGTAAACATAGGCTTTAGATATACCTTTTTAATAGTTATTTGCACTTCTGTTTCACTTTTCATCCAAGATCAAATGCTTTACAAATGAACTATTAAGCAGTATTTTAGAAGTGAGGAAGTGAAAGCACAGAAAGGTGAAATGTTTGGTTTTACGCTATGAAATGAATCAAAAATAAAGGTGTGAAAATTTACAGAATGGTTTGGGTTTTTTT
Organism: Calonectris borealis; assembly: GCF_964195595.1. Lineage (NCBI taxonomy): Eukaryota > Metazoa > Chordata > Aves > Procellariiformes > Procellariidae > Calonectris > Calonectris borealis. Next base: position 105,072,930 of record NC_134314.1, on the reverse strand, counting down.
CTAAATCAGATCTACTAATATTGATGCTGATTTACATTTGAAATAATTATTTCCAAGCAAAGGAGGAATAAGAAGGTAATTGTATTAATCTTGTTCATGATTAAAGCAGGAACTAGGAGAAATTCAGTGGAAAAATTATTTCTCTAGTGATGCCAATGTGCAGTGAAAGATAATAAAACAAAAAACCACGTTGAGAAGTTACAATGTTCATAATGATCTCAAGAAGAGTATGCAAACTTTACGTCTCGGATTAGGGCTGGAAAGGCTTTAAGTGTGCAAATTAAGATTATTTTTACTGTGTTAGACTGATACAATTTTCTTCTTACTGTTTGTTTTAGGTGTTCAGACCTTCACCGATACCATGTTATCTCCATATACCTTCTATTCCTATTACGTCCAAGCCAGCAACGTTCATGGTTTTACAAGAAGTGCCTCCGTGACATACAGAACAAAATCTGGGACGCCGACAGGAAGCCTGCATTTAAATCCCATCTTTCCTGTTAGTCACCACTCTGTTTTACTTCACTGGACAAGCCTCTCCAATGACTCTGGGCCGATAGAGAAATACATTTTGACATGTACTAGCTTGGTTGATCTTCAGCCTTGTGGTCAGTATGAAGGCTTAAAAACTTCAGCAATTATTTGGAATCTCATTCCATTTACAAAGTATGTTTTTTCTGTGCAAGCTTGTACTAGTGGAGGCTGCTTAAAGAGCCAGCCAGTAACAGTAATTACTGCACAAGCTCCTCCAGAAGGGCTACACCCACCGATGATAGAAACCATCAGCTCTACAGAACTGGCTGTGGAGTGGTCATCACCTGAGAAACCAAATGGTAGGACATTGGATTTACTTTTGTAAGTCAAAGATTTTGCAAAGAAAAAGCAGCGTTTTCTCAAATCTGGTTAGAATATCCTTATCCATGTGACATAAACTGGGAATGAAGTCAGGCATTGTCTTAATTTGCCTGTCTGCCATTAAATGTATCCTCAGAGTCTGTGTTTTATTCTTTTGGAGTCCAGAACTCCAACTGAAAGTGTTGGGTCCAGAATTTAGCCCTTAGTGGCATCTGCTGCAGCAAAAATCACATTTATAGTTAAACATTTACAGTAAAATTAATTTCTTCCTAATTTGCCAGATCGCCTAGTTCAGACAGATGTGGTGATATTGCCTTACAAAGAATAAATAAGCAGATAACAGTTATGGGGAAAAAAAATTCTAAGAATTAACAGAGAAGTCTGTTTTTAAAACCATCCTTCATTTGTAGTAACTAATTCTATTACCAGTATAACTTTATTAGGGATTAGGCGATTGCCAAGAGTTGCTGGTCTAACTTGCGTAATAATATTTTAGGTTTTTGAAACTGAGAACGCAGCTGTTGTAGGATACTTTTCTGATGCCACAGATTTTACTGGTAAACACTTTATCTTTTAATATATGTGCAGTGGAGCTTTGAACTTGCACTTACATGCACAAATACTTGTGCATGCGAAAACAAGCATTTTGATCTGTTCAAAAAATGGGCATCTGTGTATGGGGAGCTCAGCTTTCTCTTTGAACATCTTATTTGCTAGCTATTACCAGGTTAGACAGGAAGAATGCCCGCACAAGAATGCCTGTATGTATTTAGAGGCGCGGTTCATGATACTTGCTGTTAGTACTTGTCCCTCAACCTGTGGCATATACTCTTCATAGTTTACTTCATAGCCATTACATGCATGTAATTGCCAGCACAGGCATATTTAAGCAATGCTCTTATATTTCTTTTGATATGTGGTCAGATTTCCTGGTCTTTCCAAAGACAAAGAGAGAAGCTTTTTCTCCCAAGCCGCATCTCCAGTTCTGTGCATAAGTACAGCCCCAAATATATACATTATATGGTAGTTAACTATCTCCTGGCTTTGCTATGTCTCTCATCTTTTCCATTTGGGAAATCTCCAGTCAGCTTTCTTACACACTTTTCCTACAGTTAAACTGCTTCCATGATCCAACCTAGATCACGTATGACTTCATACCACAATGCTGAAGTTTTTTTTTCCCAAAGGGGTGAGACCTTCCTGCGTACGTTTACATTGATGGAAAACCGACACACACATATCTCCTATCCAGTAGTATGTTCTAAAAGGTTAGCATTAAACTGTCACTCAAAAATTCCCCACCCATTGTGTAAAAAAAAAAAAAAAAAAAAAAAAAAAAAAAAAATTTGTTTTAAAATTTAAATATCCCTTTGAAAAATCAGAGACCTGAAGTAATTTCCCATAACATTTGATCAGAACTTTAGGATATCATCTTCCAGTGAGGATGGAAGAACTCATACTGTAATCCAGCCATTTGTTTTCAAATCCTAAAATTGCATGGAGGGGCAAAACAGTGTAATGCAAGAAATGCCAAAGTAAGCATTTGGATGAAAATAGCAGAAATGAGGAAAACTTCTTATGCTATATTTTCCATTATGTTGATTGATTGTTAGCTCATTAAACATATTGGTGTTGGTATTTTAGTAGAACTCTAGAAATCATTTAAATGCACTAATTTTTCTGGCTCACTTTTTTCTCTAGGCATAATTATAAGATATGAACTTTACATGAGAAAAAAATTAAAACCAGCTGGGAACTTTCTTCCTCCTGAAATTCGTATTTTCCAAAGCAGTGGATGGCTCAGTCCTCAACCAGTTATGGAGTCTCCTAATGAAAATGCCCTGGCTCCACCGCAGACCAGTGCCACAGTCACTGATCTGGAGCCATTCACAGAGTATGAATTTTATGTGCTAGCAGTAAACATGGCGGGTAGCATATCTTCAGACTGGACGTCAGGACGAACAGGAGAGGCTGGTAAGCATTGGTTTAGATTTTTTTGATACAAATGAAAGGAAAAACTAAATTAGAATGCATTCTTAATTTTTTTTTTCAATAAAATGTGTCTAGAGATGATTTAGATAGGGACAAATTCTCATTTTTTAACTAATTAAAGATAGGTCAGATTATCTCAGAACTTAGCATGTTAAGCAAACACATCTTCATCATAAAATCATATTGTTGAAGAAAAGAATCCCTGTCAATTAACCCAAAATTTAAAAATGACAAGATTGCAAAATCTAACAAGCAGTGTTTGAATTCTCCACTATTTTCCCAGTTGTTATTTGTATGTTCTTTAAAGGGAGAAAACATGAAAAAAGATTGGTTTTGTCACAAATGTATTAACAGTTGGAGTGAGTCAGGAATGTCCAAGAAGGTACATATATTCGGAAAGGATCAAATGAGTTTTCCTGAACTGAGGCTTTGATTGTTTAGAAAGCAATTTTTTTAAAGAACTTGAGAGGGTTACCTTTTCAGGAGTATAGTGCTTGAAACTTTTCATGTGCTATTATGGAGGCCAAGTGTCATAATATGGACCATTTTTTCCAGAAGTTTAAGCAGTTCACAACGGCTCTTACTATCATAGCCCTTCTGTTCAGATTTCCGAAAGGGCTTGCCACTTGACATGTTATTTGAAATAACAGCTATTTATTTCAATGCTTTCATTAGAAATCTAAGGTTTTTTAGGCTGATAGAGCCTATGTTTTGCAATTAAACATGTCTGTTACATCACTGATGCCTTTGTTTGCTGTTAGCTTGAAAATCATATCCTCAGTCATTTGCTCCTGCAAAACAGCAGGCTAAACTAATTCCCCTTTCAAAATGAGTCTTTGTGCTTATCTGTTCTTAAACACTATATGTTACAAAAGTGTTAAATTATATTTGGGAAGAGGTCCATTAGTGTGGTTGTTTGTATGTAGCAGAAGTGCTATGAGTTGGTATCCTATTATTACAGAGTAATCAGGTGGGGATTTAACTGCAGTGCAAACAATCCTTTTACAGATTTACTATGGAAGACAGGGGAACTGTTTTGTAAGAAGTGAGAGACACGTTAATTTCAAACTGGCCTAGCAAACAAAATTGCTTTTAAGATGCTGAAGTATTGAACACTTTTTGCTTTTATCAGTTTTTTCCCAGGTTGCATGAAGTTTGTCTTCAAGACTTTTTCATTTGTATGTACTTTCCTACCTGCTACAGGGGTTAGGGCTTTAGTGCTGATTAGTGTTTCTTTGAAGACATAGGCAGAGTTTTATTCTGCATTCATGGCCAGAGTAGAAAACAGGAGAATGATGGGTGAGGTACTTTTTATGTGCTATCAAAATAATCTGAAAATTCCAGTTAAAAATAAGGTTAAAAAAGAAAAAGAAAAGACTGTCTGAAATGGTGTTTTACAAATACAGCGAGGAAGCTTGCATTACACACATTGCTCATTTATTTTATGAATGTTATTGTGTTAATTTGTTTTTAGCCCCAGTGTTCATGCCATCTCCATCAGTATTCCCTCTTTCACCATATTCCCTCAATGTGTCATGGGAAAAACCTGAAGATAATTCAGCAAGAGGAGAAGTGATGGGATACAGCATCAGTTTGATGACAGAACAAAGATTCTTGCCACCATTTTCCCAGGTATTATTGTTAGTTACATTAAGTTTTTCCTAACTGGTAATAATAAAATTGATAAAGTCTGATGTCCTCCTTGACATTGTGATGAATCCTTTCCCTGATTTGCTGTATATCCTCTGATCTGACTTTTTAACCTATCAGTTTATCTTGAGTGCTTTGTAACGTTGTACGCTACTTCCAGGTTTTAAGTTGTATTCCTGAGCTGACTTGTTTTCAGTAATGGGTGAGATTCAAAATTAGGAGGGATGAGATTGAGCAACAACATTTAAATTGCTTTGATCTTTGCATGTTCTGATTCTGTATTATTGCTGTATTTCCTGATATGCTTAAAGGCATGTTGTTTTGTAGGACTCTGCATGTTCAGTAAGAAGGTACCTGTCTGGCTCCTGGGATAGTGGACAAATCTTTGAAGTGGGAAAACCTTAAATAGCAGAAAACCAACTTGATACAGTCTAAATATGTGATTTTAAAATACTGTTGTAATTTTTGAGTGATTGCGTTTGGCAAACAAATACCATGGCAGTAGTAGTAAGCTAAAAGCTTAGGAATGAGCAAGAAAACATGATAGGGAATCGGAATGTGGGGAGTGGATCTGGTGCTCTGACATTGTATTTCTCGTTTCAGAGCTGATTTTGTCTTTCAGTGAGGATGGAAGTACCACAGATGGGCCTCAGTTTATTTGTCTGTGAAGTGGGGATACTATTGCTCTTGGGGCTGTTGTAACAATACAGAAATGTAAATTGCCTCTTGTCACAGGCTTGCAAGATTTTTCATCTAAGTAAACATCTGATACAGAAGTTATCTAAAATACAACCATTTATTCGGTTCTACCCTCTCTGATAGCTTAAAGTACTGTTAAAGTAAAGCAGATTCAAATATCTGTAGGTATTAGTTAGTCCCCTCCCTCCTAATGCCTGCTAATCATGTCACTCATTCAGTGGTGGTCAGATTTCACCACTTAATAGTGTCATCTTCGTCATCTGGATTGTAGCTGCACTGTTGGTAGTGATAACTGCACCACCACACAGTTTTATGAGGCAATAACTTTGTTTCCTCATTTATCCACTCAGGAACTGGCTTATTACCTCATAAAACAGTGTGATGGGAAGTATTATCACCTAAATCCTAGCTTGTTCAGATTCTCCAAAATAATCCTCTCCCTCAGTTGGTCTTTGCAGGCTTTTCCACATCTAAATGAAGGAATCTGCAAATTCAGAGACAAGTTTGTTATTAGTGAACATGTCATCAATTAATAGGAATGAAAATATTATTAACCAACTGTCGTTTTCCAATCTGCTTTGCAGGTTTTGCATATAGCTGAGGCTCATGAGCTCTCCTATGTAGCGACGGGATTAAAACCTTACAGGACGTACAACTTTACTGTTACTCTCTGCAATCAAATCGGCTGTGTAACCAGTGAGCCAGGCAAGGGGCAAACCTTGGCAGCTGGTAAGGAAACAATCTGTATCAAAGTGCAAAGCTGACACACAGTTTACTAATGAATACCATTAAGATGATCGTAGTTTGATGCACAGTGACAGGGGTAGGTGTTGTATTAATACAAAGTGACTTGCTTGATTATTATTTGTTTATCTTGACAGATTAAAACCAAAATGTTTTCAATGAAGGTTTAAGGTACACTATTATGGCAATAGGATTTGCGTACTGCTCTCTCAACTGCAAGTTATGGATATGTATTTTTTTTTCCCTGTTTATTTAAACAGTAAATGTACATAAATGTAGCTGAACCCGTTCATTTATGATGCTAAGAAGTTGTTAATTTGTTGTTGGGGTTTTTTAGTGTGTGTGTCATATTTGCATGATAGGGCATGTAAAATGCACATGCTGTGCCGATGCCTTGCTTAACCCATGAAGGAGGAATTGCATGGTGTATGTATTAAAGTCTAATATATGTACATAGTGTATTTGTGTGTCTAAATTGGAAGCAACATACATGCTTTGGGTCTGCTCTTTTGAAAATGTTTGTTTATTTAGCCCCTGAGATTTATGAGATTTTGCTTTGTAGATATGTATACTCACACTTCCCTGCAGAAACAATGCTTAAGAAAGTGCATATGTGTTCCTGTGCACTTTAATAAATTTTCAGTCTTTGAGTTAATTTCAACCAGTCAATTTCATATGTCAGGGACTTCAAAGGTACTAACTTTCTACAAATTTAGGAGAAAATAAGCATCAGTACAGAACACAGATGGAGAAAGCCTGTATTTACTTTGAAGAAAAGATGGCATGAACTCACTTCTTAGACATCAGAGGATCAAGAGGGTTTTGAGAGGCAAATTGTTAGGAGAATCAGCTTCACAAGTCTCTTTATTCATGGAACACGTTAGTCAGTACAGCTCTTTTATACTATAAATATAAGCTCAAAATCCATGCTATGTGACATAGTGGTGGTCACCTGCAGAGAGCTGACTACTTAACATTGTGGTTTCCTTTTGTATAGGCATTTAACACACATTAATTACTTTCACAATATTAGCATTTTCAGTTAAGCAGTTAGCAATGTTATCATATGGATGTTGTGATGATGATCTTTGAAATTACCTCTCTTATGTAATTTGGTCTCCCATGGGAAAAAACTTGAAAATTTCTGCTGTGCGGCGTGTTTTGCTAGGCTCCCTGGGCTGCATTTCAGTTGCCTGAATTCCATCAAAGCTCCTCTGCATAATCAATGAAGAGATATAGGAGCTTCTAGACAGGGAATAAGGAGTTGCCCAGAGCCAGTAAATAGGAAGCTTTATATACATGAACTGAAGTGGAATTTTAGCTGTTGGGATATTACCTCTAGTCTGTCCTCTGCTCTTCATCTGTCTATTTCTTTAATTGCCTTTCCATTTGTTCTCAAGTGGAAGATAGATGATTTGTTCCTTGATTCACCATATCGTCTTTGTGTTTCAGTGGGCAAAGATTGTTTTGTCAGTCTTCTCTCCTGCTGAATTGCTGATTTCAAAATTTATTTTGTTTCCTCATGCTGCCACCTCTTAAAGTTTCAAGCTGGCCACCTACAGAGCCTCCTACTTGTATGAGTATGACTTTACCCCATACCACACAGCTGTGCAAGGAGCAGCGGTTGCAGTCTGTGCTGATAGCCATGGAAACAAATATGGCCTAAGCGGCACACCTTATTACTACATGTGATCCAACTTTGCATTTATACATTTATTAAAAGATTCAGAAACAGTAGCTTAGTTATGCTTGACAGCTTGTTTATGACCATCTCCTCCCTGGTTGTGTTAATACTTAGAGACCTATCACATTAGAGAAGACAGGAGAATACAAAATAGAATAACAGACACGTCCCCATTTATTGGCGGTTTTGCAGTGTAGCCTTTTCCTGCTTACTGTTGTAAGCCTTGAAAGCAATGAATCACTCCTGTATCGGGTTCCTTTTTTGTTTTTAAAACATGTTAATGCAATGTCTTAAATTTTGACAAACTAAAGAGTAAAACGCTTAATTGCTTAAAATTGCTTAAATTTTGCACGCAATTTTATCTTCCACCATTCACATTTTTCACTTCTGGAGAAAATTGTTTAATCATCTCCATCCAGTTTTTTCTTTGTGTGCATGCTCCATTTTGTGAAGTTCTGTAAAACTGTGTTTCCAAAGAAAATTTAAAAGAAACTCTACTTATATGATGACTTTTAGATCAAAGCGAGTTCAAACTTGGAACAAAGTTAGGAGAAACCAGTCCCCGTCATTTGTAAAAACAGATGATCAAGTCGTAGTCCATTAATATCCTTTTGTGTCATTGAACGGTGCAAAATGAAATTAAAATTGCCTTTCTAGGACTGTTGAGGAGTTCTGTTTCGTGAAGGAATGTCTCCCTGGCACAGAAACAGCCTCCCTGGCTGGGTGCCAGTCCCCCTCCATGCCCTGGCAAAGGGAGCTTTTGGAGGAAGTCTCGACTGAAATGTGCTCCAGCATGATGGTCCCCTTGCATCGTAACACGATCCAGGAGCTTTGAATTGTGTTCCAAGTTGGGCTAGAGGTTATTCTAAATTAGACTAATTCTTCTCCTCTGTTACTGAGAAGGATAATGGAAAACCATCTCTACTCCTTCCAGGTGTGCAGTATGCTGATTTATCATGTGGAGCATTTAAATCAATGGGTACCTTGATGACTGTGATTTTGGTGTGTCCAACTGATGTATATCAGCAAGGGGCTTGCTTTTGGAATTGCCAATGTCTTCTAAAATTTGCCACTAGAAGTCTCAAATAATTTTTAGGCTTTGTTCATGTCCATTAGGTTAATTCGAAGACTAGCTACAGAAAGATAGTCTTCAAAATCTATCAGTCTTCTTTTTCTCTGGCAACATGTTTTTTTTAATATGGCGTAACACAGCAAATAAAAACAAGGGCAGAAACAAGGGCGTGAAATCATTAGAAACAAAAATGCTGAGGAAGAAAATAACAGGTTTTGAGAGAGGATTTAAAAGACACTGAAAAGAGACTTCTGCAGTCGGGCAGAATTTAGGGATAAGACCTAAGGGAGCAGAAGCATCAGTCTGCTGATCTTTCAATGGGAAGTCTTTTGGAGTATAACTTAAAATTGGTTAAAATAATCCAGGAGCAAACATAACAAGTAGATCTCTTCTAACCTGGTTCAGTATAGGCATCCATACCGGGGACATCTCATGAGCAGTTTTGCAGGAGGAGAGTGAAAGAAAAATAAAATCAGCCATATGTCCTTGCGTCTGTCAAACTGGCAAAAAAAATTCTCCTCCTCACCAATATATACACCCACAGTATTTGTAAATGGTAATAAAAGAAGACAACTGAGCCAGAAGAATGTGAGGAGAGAGAGTGAGGAAGGAAACAAAATAGAATTAATAAGAATTGAGTTATTTTATAAAAAAAGCTGAGTGGAAGCTGTCACAAATGCATATGAAACCAGGAAGAAGAATAGATGTGATAAATAAAAGAACTTGCACAGATATGCCTGATGCATGAGCAGCTCTGAGAATGGTAAAAAGTGTTGGAAGATCAATGTTACATGGTAATGCAGTATTGGGATGAAAGATCAAAGCAAGATCATGTGAAGGTAATGGAAGAAGAGAATTAACCCATGTCTGTTACTGAAAGAGAAGGTTACTGGACAGAAATAGAACCTCAGTTTGGTATGTTCTGATACAAACACACAGATAGTTGGCTTTTCAAGACTCAAGTAATTGAAAAGTGTTTCATACTTTTTCAATCGGTATTTTAAACGTCAGACTAAGGATGAGCATTCCACAATCCATGTGGTATTTTAAATACTCTTTATGCGCTGCAATGTTGTGCACACGCTATTGAAAGCCTTGGGGGATAGATGAGGAAAGTTCATTTTTAATACTTTGTTTGAAACTTTGAAATCCAATTTGAGCTTCATTTTTGTCTTTGTTACCCCAAGATCATCAAGTGGAACTGCATGTATGTAACTGAAAGCAATACTGAACGGTAATTATACATTTTTCTTCTCAACGCCTGGAGCCACATTTTAATTTATGCCTTTCTCCAGGTTCTGCTGAGTTCAAATTCCTGTTTATTTTTGAGAATGGCATTCAGCCTGTTATTGTTACCAGGTCTTAGGCTATTTTTCTTTATTTTCAAAAGCACTTTTTGCTCTGTGGTTTTATCTCGTGTAGGATTCTGAGCTGATGCCTCTGGTTCTCTATAGAACTGTACTAGCTGGTACCAGTGAAAGACCTGGTCCCTTAAAAGTGATTTTTTTGACAATGTGTTTGCATAAAATTATTAATTACTTGCATTATTCTTTGCAGCATCTATCAAGACAGAACATGCACGTTTTCTAAATTTTTCAGTCAGGCAGAGAAGCATCTTTTTTTTCCCAGCAATTTCTGCATTTCAACAGGATGGAATTAGCCATGTGAGTGCTTTGACTAGAACAATTGCTTATCCTACCCCCCTCAAATCAGATAGTCAAAGGGTGCCTTAAACAATCTATACAGCTATGTTTCATTAACTACTGTGTGACTGAGCTTATTTCTTGTAATTAAGTTCGTCTTTCCTTTGCCCTTCTTCATTTTTTTTTAAACTTCATTTAAAAAGCATTTTTTAAGAGGCACCAAAGTATGGCTTTGTGATTGCTGCCATTTACCCCAGCACATTGTATTCCTGATCCTTTGCTGTTGATGGCAATTACAGGGTTCAGAAGCTAATTTGTAGAAGATATTCTTCCAGCACCAGCTGCATCTGGCTTCTTGGCAGACTTCTCAAGCAGTTGTATTGGTGGCTTTGGAGTTGCCTCTGGGTTTGCTGGGGTAATGATGCTGATGGGCTTTCTGGGCTGTCTTGCACTCCTTGACGTTGTTTTCTTTTTGATTACCCTTTTAATCTGAGTAATTTGTCCATTTTTTCCATTCATGAATAAGGTCCGGTGCAAACCCTTTTCAAAAGCCTCAACCCGTTTGTCATGGCAATACAGCATTTGTTTATGCCTGTCATAGACTGCTTTTCTACAAAATGCTATGCCTCAATTTTAAAATCACAAATACCCATTGAACAGGTAATACGTAATGTATATTTTCCTTTGTTACAGAAGAGAAATACGAGGGCCATTTGCTGCTGGTCTGAAAACACAGATTGTTTTGCATGCATGTACATAAGTCTCTTCATTGTGAATAGGACCCAAAGTGATTAAACAAGCACTCTTAATATGTTAATTTATAATTTTAATTACAACAATCTTGTATATATAGTCATTAGTGAATACTAATATAAATATTTTTCTACCTTTTTATTCATAATGCATAAACCAATCATCCAGTTACTTCTCGGCAGTTGCCTGTTTCCGTTTCATAATACAATCTTTGTTCTTAGTTATGAATGCATTTTGTTCATTCCTGTCTTGAATAATCCCTCATTAAGCTAGTCACTTTCTGCTCCATGCTAAAAAGGAAAAATTATCATGCAAATGTGGCATGCCATATTAAAAAGCACATTACCAAACACTTTTGTTGCTGTCCTTCAATTAGTTTCCCTTCTTTGAATTTAATTTCATTTGTTGTTAAACTACTGACTTGATGTATGGACTCATGAATTTGAGGCTGCTGCCAAGAATGTAGCAGGAAAAAAAATCAAAGCCTCTTCAGAAAGCTGCAGAGGCAAAGCTGAAATGAATTTGCTTCACCTTTGACAAGAACACTTGAGCAGCATTGGAATCCTCTGATGATTCGGCTTGGCTAATTATCCAATTATTTATTTCAAGAATAAAGACACTGTTTTACAATTAGAAAAGTGTAAAGTAATCTGAGAAATTTCATAATGACAGATGACTTAAGTAACTTCTGAGATAAATAGTATCTGCTCCAACTTGTCTTGCCAAGCGCTCAAGCTGTAGTTAAACTGCTCTTTGAGTTTCAGGAAATTACTAGGGACTCAAAAGTTATTTGTTTCTTCTCCCCTACGAACCGCATATTATACTTCAGAAAATAGCTCAGTTTGGTCTTTTCCCTCTGTGTCAAATTTGCAAGGTTTTTAAGCTATGTTTAAGTTGCATTCCTCTTGATTAAAAGCTTTTGGTTCAAAGCAATACTTTTTAATTGCCTAATGATATAAGTCAGTTCTTAGGAAAGAACCGTGCATTTAGGAGTTCATTTGCAATATAACTGAAAAATTCATTGCATGGCAGTAAAACAATTTACTGTTAATTACAAGGAGAAGAATTTGCTGTACCATGCTCACAGATTGCCATGAATCATGCAGCACTCCTAGAGATTTATAACAGATGTGTAAGTGGGATGAATTAGCAGGGTTTAATAACAGAGACACAAATCATGCAGACTTCAAGGAGCTTTAATTGATATACTAGAATGTGACGGGCATGAATCACTCAGCCATTCAACAGCACTGTAACATATGGTCAGCTCAATATGCTGCATCTTAAATCGGTTGGTGAGTCGTTGGTTGTCCCATATGGTGGAAGCAATATATTTTTCATGATTTTTAAAAAATACTGTGTATTACATCTATTTTTAAAGAAATATGATTGTAACATACCCGTGCTATTAAATTTTCTTTTGATGTCCATTATGGGTGGTTTTTATTCTTTTGGGGGGAAGAGTCCAAAGTGGACTCTAAAGAATCTTCTAAAAAAATCAAAATACTGTCAGAAGATACAAGTATTATTTCTTGACTCATTTACTGTTGAAATGACTGATACTATTGTGAAGCGCAGTGAAAGAAAAGATCATACCAGAAATGCTATGGCAGTCTCAGGGTCCTCTGGACTAATAACTTGTAGCAAAAATGAAATGGATGACCAATAGTGAGGGATGTAATTTTACCTGCAAGGTAAACTCCAAGATGAAAAAAAATAGATTTTCTTTAAGTTTTTGTCCTCAAATTTGCCGAACATTTCTATTTTAATTTGTCTGTATGCATTTTGAATTCAACTGAACAATAATTAAAAACTGTATACTTTTTGTTACTGTTACCTTCCTGAACTATTCAGAGTGGCTAGTTGAAGGCTTCTGTGGAAGGGTACACAAATACCTACCTATAGTATGCTGAGCAGTAGTTATTCAAATACATGTAAGGCTGTTAAATTTAGCCAGAGTGTAAATATGTTATTCCTGGGACGAGAATCTGGCAGAGTATGGAAAAGCTTTAGCAGTTGTATTAGTAAACCTGACAGACTTGAGAAAGGAGTATTGTATCCTTAGAACCGTGGCTGCCAGAATTTAATGTCAACAATTAAAATTTATTTTGATCCTTACCTAGTGTTTATTACTGTTTGTATACACAACAGACCTTACTAATACAGAGATGCACTATTAGATGGAATTACCATCTGTTCAGAGCGAAATGCTGGCATCTGTCTTCGAGTCTAAAACTAAAATGATATTATTTCAAACAAAACAAAATTAACTGCTCTTTACTTACCAACTTCATTTTTGTGTACATGTGTGTGCATACACACATGGGAAAGGCTTATTTGTAATGACCTGTGTAGCAACTTCTATATTTAGATATATGACTTCAATGTAAGCTGTATGGACCATCTGTCTTTATTGGTCTTTTTTTGTGCCCTCTGCTACACAATGGCATGCAGCAATCATGGGCTTTTAAATACTGTTTTAGCTTTATAATATATTAAATATGTATTATATAGCAAGACATTAAAACTACATAATTAAAATACACAAAATGTGACTTTGAATCCACTAAAATGTAGTACACTCATTATTTTGACAGATGTGTCTTAACAGAACGTGACTAAAAAAAATTAAATAGGTAAAATTATAGTCAATTCATCTTTCAGAAAGTAGCTACAGGTACCACAGTGACACCTTTAGGAAAATATATACTGTATCTTTTAGTCTTGAATATTTTTAATTTCAGCATTTAGTACCCTGCTGGGCTAGTGCTACAGATTTATTTTCAGTTCTGTCTGTTCCTGTGCAGAGTTTCGTTTTCTGGTTTTTGTTTTTGTTTGGTTGGTTTTGTTGTTTTGTTTTTTTTTTTTTTTTTTAACTTATGTAACCTATTATGTACAGTCTTCCACTGTCTTGATGCACAAGAATTCTCAAGCATCAATGAGACTGTAGTTCCATATATCACAAAATAATAAATTGTGTCATGCCAGTGTTTAATGCGTGTACACAGTGCATTAACTGTAACTGTAGTACATTTATTTGTGCTAGAGGAGACTTGAAAATGATTAAAAAATCAATACTTCCCTGTCAGAGAAGCAAGTGTTACGATGCATTTAAGTAGTTAATTGCATAAGCCCCATAAAAGCTTCAGGTTTGGGTATCAGAGATGCCATAATTATGGTCCAAGTAACTGCCGTTTATTAATACTAGACTTTAAAGGAAGATATAGTTATTGTCATGAGGCTTAGTTAGCTGTATGTGTTTTAGAAATAATGAATTTTAGCATTTCTGTTTTACCATCAGTAAGCTGAACTGGAGGGCTCAACCTCTTATGTTCGCATTTAAAACGCTGACGTACACTAGTTCCCTCCAAAGGTGAAGTTTTGATTGTTAAGCCATGTTTTCTATTTAAACTTGTGCATTAATACCACAATTCATTAGTGCTGTGCCCTACTTATGCAGGAAAGCTTATGACCTCACATACTGCATTACTTCAATTTTGACGCTGTAAATTTCTACCATAGCGCGAGATACTAATTAGATTGTGAAGTCATAAATGATGCCTAAGCAGGAATTTACAGCACATAGTGTCATTGGCAGTTTCCCAGTTCCCCCACTCCCTGCTTTCTCAAAGAATACTTATCAAGTTAGAGGGGGGCAAAGAAAAAGAAAGAAAGGAAAAAAAAAAAGGTAGCAACATGCTACAGGCAAATAGGAAAAATGAAAAATATGTTAATGATCTTGGAAATACGTGAATGTTTAAAAGGGTGTTATTAATTCATTCTAAATGAAGCAATCTCTCCTTCTTTAAAGAACTCGCACTATGTACAATGCTGTGCTGTGAAGTAATATGTCAGATTTCGAAGGCCCATATTTTAATTCAGGTTTTATTGTTCTTGAAAGGCGTTTATTGCTCTTTACTATGTCATTATGGGAACAAGTAATTTTTACAAGTTGTCATTGTATTTCACTTCCTGGGTACAAATGAAGTTTCTGTTGTTAAATCCTTTTCTTTATCAGGGAAACAAGGGGAAGAAAAAAAGGCAAGATGAGATGGATATAGATTCTATAGGTAGTAGAGTGTTCTTGTACTTCTCCAGATGACATCTTTTATTGTTTCAGTGATGGTCCATTTCTTTCCCACCTGTATGGCCATCATGCCATTATCCAAACAGGTCATGCTGCCCTCCAGTGGCTTACTGTACAGTATTTAAAAAAAAAAAAAAAAATTTCTTTCAAACTCAGCTATAGAGTGACCAACGCTCTCAGAATGCTTAAAAGAATATCAGAGTATTGGTTTTAATGGTAGGAGGATCATTGTAATAACATAAAACTATCTTATGCTGATACCTTTGTGGAAACAACCTTGTGTGGAGTCTTGCTGTGCATCAGTGTTGGTGGAGAAAAGTTAGAGAGGATCATTTTCTTAAACTGAATAATTATCTCAACATATACTAACATCTTGTGTGCGCACCATGAGGAAAACATCCTGATGGGCCTTCAGTATTGTGGATGGGCAGCTGTTCTGCTCCCGTTGACGAGGATAAGTTCAGTGATGAAAGACTCGTGTTGTCATGTGCCGCTGAGCTGTAACAAGAGTTAGTTAATTGTTCAGGTTCTCCTTTGGTCTTTCACTCAAATCCAATGCTAAAAGACATACAGATACATGCTTACAGTGAGTATGGTATGGGAGGCTAATCAAGGAAGGAATACAAATACACTTTCTTAAAGATTATGAAAAAAAAAAAATTAGTATATAATACTAGAGACAGTTATCCAAAGCCTGAATAAACAAATAAGGTATTTCTTGTGGAATTGAAAGTAATTCCTAAAAAGATTAAGAATGTTTTGGGTTTTGTTTTTGGGGTGGGTTTTTTTTTTTTCCTTATTAGGCTTCTATGGATATCTGTGTTTATTCTTAAGATGATCGGAAACTGAAGCAGGATGTTTTGCAAAAATTATGTTATGTGCAGTAAATAATTTCCCAAGTATTATGGACAATGATACCTAGATAATTTTTTTTCATGCACAGCTCCAAGAAAACTTAGTGCACCTCATGTTGAAGGAATAAACAGCACAACGGTAAAGATAAATTGGAACAAACCTGAAGAACTTAATGGGCCTTCTCCCATCTACCAGGTGGAAAGGATGGATTCATCTTTAGCTACATTGAGTACAGAAGTAATTAAAGGGATCCGTTTCCCAGGAAATGGATATTACAGATTCGCTAGTTCCACTCTCCCCACCAATACTTACTTTACAGGTAAATGAGTTTAAATGACTGACAGAATATACTAATCGTACTCTGCATTTGTTTTACCATTTATTATCATCTTCTATATAATTTTCATGGTAAAATCCGTAGTTTTAATTTACAAGTGTAATGTAATTGTTAGTGATGTATGGGCTATTTCGATTCTCACATTAAAAGCCTGTGGAAAACGTTATTGGACATGTGGGATTTGTATTCCCTTGCCTTTGGACATAGAATGTACATGATGGTGAATATTGCTGCATATTTGACTCATTTCCTAGTGGTAAATATAAGATGGATTTTATTTACTCTTCTGGGATAAAAATTTTCAGTGAATTTGCTGTGAATACTGAGGCATGTTTTCTTTGGTGTCTTTCTGAGGATTCCCGAGGTTGCATGAACACTCAAAAAGCGCTTTCTTCCGTGTTCAGAACATTTGTGTTGTGGTGCTGTTTGTTTTGTCAAGGAAAGAAAAAAGGCTGCCAATCTGACAGAAGTCTGCTGTTTCTGGGCCGCTGGGTATTATCTCCTCTCTTTTCTGATTAGTTATTATTTGGAACTGGGCATTTTTCAGATTGAAGCAGACCAATTATCCTATGTTCTGTGATTTTCTTCATTTGCTGATGTCTTCGCTTCTTGGATAAAGCAAAGATACAGGCAGTATGTTTTTTGGGAAAATATCTGGATGTACCTGGTTGTGTGTTTGAGATGTTATAGAGGTCTGCAAGTGAAATATTACATTGGTCTACGTGAAGTATTAGTTTTTTAAAAGTACAAGAAGAAATGTCAGAGCTGAAGGTTTAAAAAAAAATTAAAGAAGGTGTATGAAGGGGGGGGTGTGTGTGTGCATATACCAGGTCACGAGACTGATAGCAGCAAGAGGAAATCCAAAAGGAATCTAGGTAACAGAGAGAGCAAGCATTAGGTGGCATGCTGATAACGCGAAGGCCACACCCCAGTGTGGTACAACTTAACCTGGTACTAAGCCTTGTTTCTTAAGGCAGGTAAGGGCTGCAGAAACTCGCAGCATTGTTGACACCCAAAAGAATGCCAAAGATTTGAAGAGGACTGAGTAGCTGACATCCCTTATCTTCTGGGTCACCACAGGTAGTTTTGGCAGCAATATGTGAGCACAGGATATCTTGGTACTTGCAAGTATGTGTGTGTGCAAATTCAGTTT